>NW_010393608.1:81738-86963 GCF_000710305.1 Buceros rhinoceros silvestris | reverse complement strand
CAGAGATAAGGCCTCCCTGCCTTTAGGTTCCGCGGTCACCTGATGGAGCCCTGGGTAACTTTTAGGCTGCTTTAGTCTGCATTCCTGGCATGCCTTCCTCCTGGCACTGCCCCCGACAGCCTCCTGAACCCTGCATGCCACCCCAGTCCCCAGTGCTCTGCGCCCTCCGATGCTCCCCCGGGATAGCAGGAGAGCACAGCCACGGCCACAGCGCCTGTAACCATTGCGGAGGATGCAGCTGCGGAACCAAAACCAGGTAAAGCTCAGCTTGTGTCCATGGCTTTGTGAAGCTTTATTTCTGAGCCTGAGAACTGCTGAGTGCGATGGGCCCCATCTCTGCGCTCACACCGTCCCCTTCCGCTCGGTGGTTTACGCCATAGCGATTGTTGGGAGGATCCAGCTGGTGGGGCTCTGAGCTCTGCAATCTTATCAGCTCTTTGCTGCTTGCAAATGATCAAAGTCCTGTGTGATGATACTGATGGATCTGTAAGGGTTTTTTAATTTTCCCAATCGGGCTTATGGTGTATCGAGTGCAAGGTGCTGTCTACGCTATTGGAATGGAGATCCTTTCACTGAGTTATTTCCAGAAAGTTCTCAGTGGTTCATGTTGGGTTTTCTCCCAAGGGAGAAGATATTGATGTGGAACCTGTTGGTGTTGGAGTGAGAACGATGGCGTGTGTACTCGGTGATGGTCACTGCAGATGCAGTTAAACCTAAAGGGAGCTTGAGGTGACCATGGAGCAGAGCATGTTTGGGGTGAGGACGCGGGGCTGCACGGCAGCTTCCTGGGGCACAGAGGCATCCCCACTTGTCACCTCTTTTCACGTGCATCTGAGCTTATTCAGAGACATGGCTCTGTGCCTTTGTGTCCCTGGCTGCTGTGTGTGCTGGCGGACATGTTTCGCGTGGTTCACCCCTTTCTCAGATGGGTCTTGAGCAGCAGCCTCTTCCACCGCCCCATGTCCCTCGCAGCTCTGCCCAAAGTGCTGGCAGCCTGTGGAGGATCCTGCACTTAGAGCTGCTCTTTGGGGCTGAGGAGTGGTGGTGGCTTACTGGGTTTCGTTGTCGCTGGGAATAGTGTTGGTGGAAAGGATGGAAGCAGTGCAGTGCAATGGGGAGCTGCGGGAGGAGAGACTGCCCTTGACCTGTTCCTACCGGTAGAGCTTTCATGGAGATACTTAGGAGACTCAAGGACAGGCATTTTGTACCTGCATGGATTTGTAACTGCCTTAATGAAGTTCAAGGAGGGTGTCCAGTCTCCGTGGGATGTTCTGGGTCTATTCTGTGGTGTTGGTCCTTTTCTTGTGTGCACTGAGGCTGGCCATGAAGACCTTCACTTCAAACTTGTGTGAGCAGAGGGGACCCGTCAGCACAAGGCAAGTCCTGGCAGTCTTGGAATAACAAATAGAACTCCTGACATACGGAAAAACAAAACTTCTTCTATAGTTACAGCAGGTGTCTCCCCTGTAGATGCTTTAACCACCAGAGTTTTGGGACACAAGTGCCGAGTCTGGTCCTGCTTGCCTCGGCCCCTGTTAAATATCCCCAGCCAAGGAGAGGTGCATCATTTCAGCTCAGCCAAGTGTTTGTTTTATAGGAGTTGAAAAGACACAGGGATCAGTATGGCAACAAAACTGACTGTTTTCCTAAACAGAAATCAGTATCTTCTCAATCTTGCCAATCGCCTGTTTCTGGAGTCAAGACGCAACAACCCAGAACACAAACACAGCAGCTTCACCTGCCTCCTCCAGCTCTGCTCTGCTGCTGACCACAGCAGGCAGGTTGTATCCTTCTCAGGGAGCCCAGTCACCGCCCTGCACAGGTGATGGGCATTGGAATGGAAAAATCCTTGGGTTTATTTATTGAAAGTTATGTATTATTGAGCTAATTTTAAGCTCTTTAGTGTTTGAGAGCAGAAGGTCCTTCAGCACACAGCTCATGGTGCGTGTTTAAGGACATCTGTGGATGAGGGGATCCTGCTAACACACACCACTGAAAACTCCTGGCTGAACTGGGATGTGACAGTCAATGCGTTTGCTGATACTTTCCCCCACTTTTTTTTGTTTTCTTTTAGGTTGGTGCAAAGGAAGTCGTGAAATATGCCCCAGATTTGTTCTTTGTGTTATGCTGATCACTAGTCCCCAGGATTGCTTCCGCGCTGTTCTCCTCTGAGCCGCGCTCGGGGCGCGCAGGGGAACGGCTGAGCAGCAGTGAAGCAGCTATGCACCATCTCTTCGGGCTGGTTCTGGCTCAAAAGGACCTCTCCCGGGCAGGGGATCTTTTCTCCTTAGAGGATGCTGAAATTGAAGGAAGCCTCTCAGAAGCTCTTGAACAAATAAGAATAATTAGTTCATCTGCGGTGAGTGAAGCACTGTCCCTAATATTTTTTTCATGACGTTAAATGTATTGTATAAATAAAATGTTAAAGGTAGGGATGTACAATTGAAGTTTTTATAAACCTCAAGAATGCTGTAAGGTTTAAAAATGCGGTGACCAAATCCAGTTCCTGCTGGCTGGATTTCCTCTAATTATTTCAAGCTCATCTTTGTCATAATTTTTATTAAATAGCTATTTAAGGTATATGAAAGATTAGCAGCAGATTACAGGTGTGCTGTACATATAGCATGTGTTCCTTCTGCAGCAGAAGATGCCCCGTGAGGCTCACAGAGTTTGGTAAACTCTTTAAAAGTGCTGTCTGGGGTGGGGGGGGTGGGGGGAAAGCTCTTTATCTTTCCTGCTTCCAGTCTGCTGGAGGAGAGGAAAATCGTTTTTGAGCCTTAGAATATTCAATTAGCCACACACTCCCACAACTGCAATTTCCTGGCACTTCATACGGCGTGTGACTTTAGAAATCAGTTTGGCAAAGCTCTGACTCTGGGAGTGTTGGTGACGGTGTTGCCAGCTGCACCAAGAGCTGCCTGGTCCCGCAGGACAGTCACGCTCTTCTCCCCGGTCAGCGCTTCGCCAGCAGTTCCACCGTCTTTCAGAGCATTCATCAAGGTATTTTGGTTGTTACCGCTGCTGTTTGAGGTGTCCTCCAACTCGCCTAACTGCAGGTTGTCAGGAGTTTTACTCGAATTCCCCCAATACACCTGAGTTAGCTGCAGAACGTTTCCCAGCGTGGGATCCTGCATTCAGCAGCTGAAGCCATCCCCAGCGCTGAGCCGCTGATCAGCGGCGGTTCCCACCAGAGGGCTCTGGAGCTCGGGGACCTGCTCCAGCACTGCCAGGTGCTGCTGGCGGAACAGGCTGGGTTTGGGGAGCAGCGTGGGTCAAACACGAGGAGTTTCGTGGCGGTGTGGACCGGACTGCTCTGCTCTGGTGTCCACACACAGCCAGCGACCATGGTTCTCCCCGCTCACTCCTGTGCCGCCCCAGCCAGCGGCTGTTGACTTGTTCACCTCATCAGTGATAAGTAACTGGATACAAAAGAAAAAGCACATTTTCCTTCTTTAAGTGTGTGGGATTTCTGTCAGGGGCCAGCTGTGGCTCAAGGCAGAGAATTGCTTTGAGCCGGGTTCAAAGCAGCAGAGCTGCTGGGGCTGCTGCTGGAGGCGAGCAGAGGCTGATCCTGGCTCCTGCCCTTTGCCACTGACCAGGCAAAAGCAAAGAATCTGGGTTAACCCTTTGGTCTGTCTGTCTGTTATCTTCGTTACCTTCCAGGGTGGAATAGCATGGGTTAGACCGAGGGATGGTGATGGCATGTTCTGAGTCTTCTAGTTACGGTGAAGCACTGCCCTTTTGTATCCATGTGGATCTGTCAGGGATTACAGGGGATCACAGAGGGTTGTGATAGAGCCCATTTAATTAACTTTTATTTGTGTTACATTGATACTAATAGAAACTAACTGTGTTTACGTCGGGGACTTGGTGTGAAATTATGGAGGGGGCTTTTGGCTATATATACTGTGGATACAACCATTCCACTCCAGTTGTAGGAGGGTTATGGGAGAAGAGGCTCATGCCTCATGGTCCTGCGGTGCGTGGCTGCAATCTCAGCTCAAGAAGGCCAAGCTTCGTGAGCGATCGCTAAAAATCATTTGATAACATAGTCCACACCTTCATGATAATGAGAATTAAGCCCTAAACCAACGAATTGTCTGCAGGATGACTTGTTTCTGTGCTTAATCATGTAAAGGTCCAAGCGAGAAAATGGACATGGGATGGTTACAGGTTACACCTGATTACAGGTAAATTTTGTGGGTCCTCGAAAAGGATGGCTATTCGTTGGCAAATGTCTTTTGGTTTGAACCAGGACTACCAGAGCAATGACAACGACCAGGCGGTGGTGGAAATCTGCGTCACCCGCATCACCACTGCCATCAGGGAGACGGCCTCCATCGACAAGCACGGGAAAGCCCTCGTGGCTCTCTGGGAGTCGTGTCTGGAGCACAACCTGAAGCCGTCGGGAAAAGACGAGGACACACCGCATGCAAAAATAGCATCCGATATCACGAGCTGCATCTTGCAGGTGAGACCGAGCTTTCGGGGGAGCGTAATGTGTTCCCTGGCTCTTCAGCCCTGGCTGTGGAAATGTGGCGGGGTTGGGTGTTTTCCGAGGGTGTGTAGGAGAGGCTGCAGCCGTCTCGCACCATGCACACGGCGCCAAGTGATGGTGTATGTTATTAGATGTATGTGGCCCCTGTTGCAGTAAATCAAAACTTTTGGCAGCTTCCTTATCTTTAGAAGTGTCTGGGCTGTTTCATACCAGATGTCAGTAATTCCCCATTAATTCTGAGTATTTACATTTGGTGTAAGTACTAGAGTGGGAGACACAGGACTGTCATTTCTGTGGTTACAGAAAGATTCATTTGAAAGCACTTAGTACCGGAGAAGAGGTTGTTCCTTTGAATTGCTCTGGACGGCAGCAAAAGGCCAAAGGGATTTGACCGACAGGAGATGGAGGTCGTTAGATCTGCTGTGGGGAAGGAGGATCTCCCTTAACATTCTGGTTGTAAAAGCTGAGTGTCAGACTCTGGAGAGACCCCTAGAGAAACCTGGGTGCACACTTGTCTACTGGAAGGAGAAATCGGGGTTTTTTTCAGTAGTTTCAGCTGTGGGTACAATTCATGAGCACCAGCTCCATGCCAGATGGAGAAACAGTTCCTGCAAGGTGCCTTTTGAGACAGACAGCTCTGGGGTGATGTTTACACTTCTGCTGTTTCAGAGCTGCTTTCTTTACCTCTGCCTCTTAAAAGCAGATAAAATCAGGGATTTTTTATTGT
>NW_010393608.1:80925-81625 GCF_000710305.1 Buceros rhinoceros silvestris | reverse complement strand
CTATAAAAATTCAAATGATAGAAGTATAAGGGTGTCACTGTCCCATGCAAGGTGCTACTTAGCCCCTTGTGGGGTATATTGCTCCGTAAACTTGAGATGCCTCGTCTTGTTCAGCTGACAGTGTTTAAAGTCTCGAAGAGTTTCAGAAAAAACTCACATCCATGTTGAATTTGCTTCAGTGAAATTGTACTTTAGTGGGGTCAGTCCTCTTTACCCCCAGCCTGTCACTGTATTATGGCAAAATACAGGCAACTGTACATGGTAAACTCGTATTTCAGAGGAATGCCAATAGCCAGACTGTCTGGGGATGGCACTGCGTTGCACGTTACGTCCAGCAGGGAGTTCACTGACATGAGAAAGTTCTGCACGTACATTCACTGCTCCCCGAAACAGAACTATCATCAGCAAGTTCCTTTGCACAAACAAAGGCATAAAGTGCAATCCATACAGTATGTGAGGGCTGGCTGCAGCAGTAACGAAGATCTGACGGCGGGGTTGGCTCTCCCAGCATGTCCCTGTTGATGCTAGCAGCAGGGAAGTCACCTGGGTCTGCGGGCAGAACTGTCTCTGATTATGGAAATCTGGTTTCCATCATCACCTTCACGTTTTCCTAAGCGTGTGTTCATGCTCTGATACTTAAAACAGAACAAATGAAGCATTTCTCCTTCCATCTGAATTCAGCCCTTTTCTTAACTATTTT
>NW_010393608.1:73315-80798 GCF_000710305.1 Buceros rhinoceros silvestris | reverse complement strand
AGGGAAAAAAGATTGTCCTTTGGAATTTTCTTAGATCTTTTAAATCTAGTCAGAGGGCTAAGCCTTATTTCCTGTTCTTTCTGCCTGGAGTCCTAGAGTATAACTTGAAGGCAGAATTTGGTTCCTACTCTGTAGTGCCTCTCAGCCGAATATAATGAGGCATTATGTTGATTTAATCATGCTGCTGCATAAAGCTCAATTCACTTTAAGAGCTTTTCTTATTAAAGACATGGTCTTTAATGCTAGTTGCCACCATGCGCTATCTCAACACCGAGGATTTGCTGCAGCCTCCTCTTCCTCGGGGCCGGCAGAAAGGGGCTGTCCTGGAGCAGCTCAGTGCTCCACTGCTCGGCAAGGGAAAATCCTCACAGCTCCATAAACTTGTTGCTTGTGTTGTTTGAGTAGCACGATGCAGCCTTGAACAGGGCCAGTCCTGCTCTCCATGAGGCTGGTGGCAAAGGCAGAGCTGGCCGAAGAGGTGATGTGGCAGGGTGTAGGAGTATCAGATTTGGGGTTTCTCAAGCCTAAATTGGTTGTTTTTCAGCGCTGCTCCAGGATGAGCATGTGTTCAGTCTGGACTGCGTCTCTTTGCACTATTTCATTGCTTTCTGAAACATCTGGCTTCCAGTGGCTGCCTGTGATTTCAGATGCTAATTATATATAATCATATTGCAGGATTATTTTCAAAAACAATGATGTGCTGCAGTTTCAAAGAGATGTTTGAAACTGAGTGGAGTGGAGAGGAGAGTGCTGATTAAGGAGGCTCCAGAGAGAGCGTAGGTCCCCAGTTACACGTAAACACATCCTACTAGTTTTGAGGGCGGTTCCGTACGGGACCGTAATGGGCAGTAGACGTGTATAGTCTGTGCACACAATTTCACAGACACGAGTAGTTGCAGAAAACCTTTTCTGACCTTAATGTCAAATCCTGAGTGTATGTGCCTGGGATTGCCGAAGGTGGTGCCATTCTGAGAGCAGGAGTGCATGTCATCCTGAAAAATTCCAGTTGTCTGTGTTCAGGGAAACAGGCTGAACTCACTTTAAAAAAGTTTAAAGAGTTTAAGAAAGGGAATATTAACTATTGCAGGAAAGCTTATGATCAATACTAAAGCTGTCACCTGTGAGCAAGCTTCCCAGTACCCTTGCTAAGGTGTGCTTTTTTTCCTCATTTGACCAGTTTGCCTTTGGTTTAGTCCCAGTGGCTTGGTTCTGGGAGCAGGGGAGTCCCTCCTTTCTTCACCCCTTCGGGGTCTCTGCCGCTCAGAGACAGCCTAAAACTTGGAGTAGTAACACCCTTCAGTTTAGATGGGGGAGGAGACTTGATCTGGGAGTGATCTGTCTATGCGTGGAATTGCTTCCCCGAGCCTGGACCGTGCCATCGGCGTGGGGCTGGTCACTGTGGTGCGGGGACGAAAGGCAGCGATGCCCCTCTTGCTGCAGGGAGCAATATTTACCAGGCAGCAGAGCGACTGCCTGCTCCGAGGCCTTTCCTGCGCTTTGGGATGAGAACTAGCTCCTCTGTGAGGATGATGGGTGCAGCTTCTGCTGTTCTCTCTGAGCACCAAGCACCAAATGTCTTGCTAGAGATGTTAGAGCAGTAAACATTTAACTGGTGCACTTTGTATCATATTTCTCCTCTTGCAGAAGACAAAAATAGGTGTGTTTTTATGATTTCCTGGGGCAGCAGTGTTGAATTTCTTTGCTCGCTCTTCCTTTGAAGTCTGCCTGCAGTGGTGTTACTAAAACATAACCTTCCTTGATACGTTTTTGCTTTTCTTCCCCCTGTTGTTTTGATTTTTGTTTTTCTGCTCTGATCAGCATGAGACTTTATTTTAGTCACTTTTTCCAGCTGCTTATTTTTCAGTGCTTTTTCATGTGTTTACAGAACTACAACCGACCTCCGGTGATGGCCTTGGCTGTGCCCGTGGCAGTGAAGTTCCTGCAGCGGGGCAATAAGGAGCTGTGCAGGAACATGTCAAGTTACCTGTCCTTGGCTGCCATCGCTGAGGCAGATCTGCTGGCAGCTCACACAGACACCATTGTCCAGAGCGTCCTGCAAGGTATGAACGTGCTGCGTTGGGTTCAGCCCTGTAGCGTGCCCATCTCCCGGTGTGTTCGGCTGTGTTAGGATGTGTACAAACACGTTACGCGTGAAGCCATCTCTGAGGTGTGGTCGTGGCCGTCTCTAGAAACGTGTGATAAAAGATGTTGGGCATGGTCTGACAGCAGAGTGTATCAAGACCTTGCAAGGAGCTTGCTGGACCTTGCTGACTGCGGAAGTTTCGTTGTGGATCGGATGACCCAAGGGGCAGGAAATGCGTCTGCTGGTTAGTGCACCACACTAAGGGACCTCACATCGTGAGACACGAGTCCCCGGGTTCTCACCCTTCTATTAGTGTCCCTGGCAGGACTCCAGGATATCGATGGGGAGGGGATTAATCCCTTTCTGAGGCAAAACATCAGGTGTAAGATAAAAAGGGTTTGTAGCGGTCCTTGAGTTTGGCCTGCGTTATTAGCTTTACACAGAATATTGTGAAAGGTACAGAGTTTAGCAACTTGTGTGGTTTCAAAAGCCCCAAACATTCGTACTTCTACAAAAGGAAGTCCAGTGTAGGTGAAGTAGTAAAGTTCAGGCTATTTGTTGCAGTACGGTGCTACTGCAGGAGTAAAATCTCAGTTCGTTGCACTGCAAGTAGAGCTAATAACAATGAGGAGAAATAACTGTCTAATCGGTCCAAGAACACTGTCAGGTAGATGTTCAGCCCTCAAATTAAACGTGTGCATTCTGTATTTATTAACAAATCTAAATGCAGTATATCATGGAGGGATAGCTCAGGTGGGTGGAGGAATGTCCATAAGAGGTAATGGTGAGAGTTTGCATGTTTCTGTCGGCTTTAAGGACAAGTGTGTGATACACATGGTAAATACGTATGAGCTGGGTGGTACACTCCCGCCGCTGAAGGGTTCCTCATGCCTGGGTCTCCTCGGGTTTGTGTGGTTCCGTTATTCTACCAGCAGATGATGCTGTGGACATCAGGTTTGGAAACTGCAGCCTGGAGCAGGTGAAGTGCTTGGCTTTGCCTAGTGCCTTAACGGCTGGTGGGTAACTGGCATCTGGGGCAGAAGGCTGGTTTGCAGCAGGCTGAGAACTGCGCCGGGAGATGAAGTGGTTGAGAGGTGAAGCAAGAGAATAAGCTGCTTGGGGAGAACTTGCAAAGCAGTGTGGAGCCAAAGGGCCTGTTCTGGAGCTGCTCAGGCAGAGCTCAGCCTGACGGCACCACCGAGACTGACGGCAGGTTTGGCCCGTCGCCTCCAGTGTTCGGAGCTAACTGGTTTTCTTTATTACTGGGTGCAGCTGTGTGGCTGCACAGTCAATTTCTTATCTGATTTTCTAAAGAGCCCTTTTTTAACTAGAGCGTTTAACTACTCTGTTCCAGATAGTGTGGACTCAGCTTCTAAACACGCAAGTGTCTGTACGTGCCCACGGTGCCACCAACACCTTCCATCAGCAGGAGAGATCAGGCAGGTTTAGTCTCATTTCCAGGGGACAGCAGCAAAACTACCCAGCAGCTGTTGCCAAAGTCTGAGAGTCCCACGGCTGCTCCACCTTCCAGAGGAGCTGGGGCAGGGGATGTGGATGTGGCATTCAGTGGAGGCTTCTCTGAGCCAGAACTGGGCTCAGCAGTGTGCTCCAGGCAAGTGTTTTCTTGGGCTTGCTCCTTTGTTTCTACATTTGCAGTGCGAGAGCAGGTTGCAGTGGCTTCTTCCGTATTTGGAGCCCAAACTCCCCCAAAATACTATTTACTTGGTGTTTTCTGAGCAGGCAGAGTAAAAAGAAAAATAAAGTTTAAGCTGTGAAGGAAAGAGAGAAGCATCCTGATGGAAGTGACCTGTGCTGAGCAGGAGAGGACGGGGCTGTGCTGGGGAAGCTTTGCTAGTCCTCAGAGGTGATAAAGGAAGAGCAAAGCAGCTGGGAAGAGGAGGGTTTTCCAGCTGAGACAGTGAGAATGAAAGCGCTGGCTCTGCATTTGGTCACCTGCCAAACCAGCACAGAGGTGGGCAAGGCTACTTTCGAGACAAGGCATTTCAGGTATGAGGTACGGAGCGATGAGCAGCCAGGAGACACTTAGCATAATCTTTCTGAGGGTTTGGCTTTTTCTGCTGTGTTTCACAGATATTTGGTTTTGCACAATGTTGGGACCTCAAGTGTTTTTCGTAACTCTGAGAGTGTGTTTCCTGGCTGACAGCGGATGAGCAGAGGTGATCTTTCATCGCTGGGAGCTCAGCTGCTTTGCAGATACTTAGTAAGGGATTTTTGTCTAAGCATTTATAATTTTGATCACTTTTATTGCAGGGTAACAGGAGAAACTCCAGCAATCGCAACAGTTATTTTTACCTTAAATAAACAAAACTTTGGAGCAGGTCATATAGCTTTAGGTGTAAATCACAGCCCCCTTGAATGCCATAACCATGTGGAAATGACCTTGTTGCTTTTTCTTGCTACTTTTGCACCGTGGGAGGAAGGATCTGGGAGCTGCGTCATTCGGGGGTAAGCACAGCAGCAGCACGTCACAAAACTCTCTACAAACATCCTAAGAACCCGCTCTGGAAAAAGAGAAAGGTGTGAGTAAAGCAGCAGGGTGGGCTGCTTCCAGGGGAAACAGAAATTGCTTCGAGTAAGACGTCCTCCTCTAACTCACTCAGAGGCTTCAGCAGGTGGTGATTAATTGTTCTCGTCACAAATGGTGACGTGCCCATTGAGTAATGGCTCCTCACTACCTACATCTGCACCGTTTTCTACACCCAAACCAGCACCAGTGCCTTGGCTCTGCACCTGCTCCATGCGCGCTGGAACCAGCCCTGCGCTTTCACTGCCGTTTGGATACACGTGTGAACGTGAGGGAAGAAAGCCACTGCCATGAAAAGTCATCAGTTCTGCCTTGTACAAACCTCCCGTTAGTGTCAAACAAGCTGGTTCCTCTGGATGATCTAAACCCGAACGTCCTGCTCAGATGGCCAGCATCACACCTGGGGGACTGACGGATTTTTATTCGGGGATATCTCAGAACCGACCCTGCCTCCAGTCTCAAAGCACTGTGCTAGCACAGCCCAAGGGCCGGTGCACGCGTCAGTACACCAAAGCATCTCTTCGATGGGCTGTCGGGGGGGATTCCTGGGGTGGCAGGTGCTTGCCCATGGCATTGTTCACCAGCAGGATGGTGGTCAGGATGGGTCTTTAACGCTCCCTCTGGCTGCCGCTTGGATTTCAGCCCTCTGAGGGTCTCTCTCTATGAGATGTTGGTATTTATGTTCTTTTTCTATTGGCAGCTAAAACCACGTGTTCAGAACATGAAAAAATCCCCAAGTGGTGTTCACTTTCAAAGTTTGTTCATGAAGTGTGGGAAGTTTTAGTGTAGTAAAGTATCTTTATTTACAGAACAACTTTACAAAAATAATTTCAATTAAAATTATTACCAAGTCAATTTACAATATAATACAGCTGCTTTTTCTCCAAGCGTAACATCCGATTATGATGGGGAACAGCCCTGTTATACATTAGGTCAATCCCTGGCATAAATAATGCTTTAAGCAAGGAGCTAGTTCTGTTATAGTCTACCAATTGCTATCAACCATTACTAAACAACGCGTTTCTTGGCTTATGTTGGTTCCTCTGTACAATTCACATTAGCGCTGTAAAACCCGATGCCCGGAGGAGCCTGGAAGAGGCACAGCCTCACACCTGCTCTGCAGAGACAGGTCAGCCGCCTGCCCGCCGTGTTTGCTTCAGCAGGGACGGCACCGCTTGGCTCCCAGATGTCTGCAGCGGCGGCGGAAGAGGCTGCGTTGGAGGGACAGCTGTCGCCTGGCCTCAGGAGCAGCTCTTCCAACGTCATGCCTTGGCGTGTTGGGGTTTTTCTTCAGTGTCTTGTGTAACAGCAGGCAGAGATCAAATCCCGACTCCGCAGCGCTCTGGTCTGTAAACTCACCACGCTGATCTTTCGTGGGAATTGGAGAGACCCAGGGCTCCTGTGGCTCTGTTTACTTGTACATGTTGGCACTCAGCTCTTCACGGAACACGTTCTCTGCTTCAGAAACTGCCTTGCCAGAATCTAAGAAACGTACTGGGCTCCTCCGTAGGGCAGAACTTCCGTGACTCCCCACCCGACGACATTGCCCCTGATGCGGCACGCGTCTTCCCCACCCTGTGCTGCGATCTCTTCAGCGCTGAGCACTCTGTCCCACATGTTAAAGCCAGTTAATTTTCCAGAGAAGGCCAAAGTTTCATCAAATCCGCCTCCCACACAGCAGCCATTCTTTTCCTGACCGATCTGCAAAATCCCCCCATCCGGCACAGTGTGAGCATCAGCAATGTCTGCGGTGGAGGCTGCAAGCTCTCCCTTCACCCACAGGGATGTGGATCCATTCTGTGAGCTCCAGGTGCCGCAGAGGTGGACCCACCTCCCAGGAACAACTGCGTTTTTGGCAGCTAGCTTGTGCTGATCCCCACCAACCACGAGCACTGCAGTCTCCCGGCTGAGATAAAGCTGGATTTCATATGGATTGAACTTGGTTCCGTAGGAGAAGACAATGGTTTTGTCCAAAGCCTCGGTCACCTTGATCCAGACGCAAGCAGTAAAGGAGTGAAGGGCCATTCCAGCTGCTGGGTGAACGCTCCCAAATATCTTTTTCGAACGCATGGGAAATAGAATTGCTGTTTCGCACCCTGAAAAAGTGAGGAAGATGGTTAGGAAAATACAAACCAGTCTGTTTGTCTGTGCACAGTACATATCTGTACAGGCACGTTTGAGTATGCTCGCTCCTGGGCTTCTCAAATGGAACTGAGAGCTCAGAGTGATGTAGGGCACCCTGTGGAAGCTGTTGGATCTGGTGGGTGACTTTGCCGAGCACTGTGGCAGCGGGTCTAGGGCTAATCAGGCTGCAGGAACAAGGCTTGGCTCTTCCCTCAATACAAATTTTATTGCACAGCCCTGCGCTATGCCAAGTGCTCTCTGGGTTAATGCTGCCTGTCTGCCCTGGTGCTTGCCCCGGGAAGCTGGGCTCTCCCGAGGGCCTGTGTGGGGCAAGTGCCTTCTCTGATGCGCCTCCTGGATCAGCTTCCCTTTCCTGGGTCACCTGGAGAGCTAGCGCTCCACACCAGGTAATTATGTTGGGTACAATCACAGGATGGTTTGGGCTGAAGGGACCTTCAAAGCTCCTCCAGTCCAACCCCCTGCAGGGAACAGGGACATTTGCACCCAGAGCAGGGGCTCAGAGCCCCAAGGGCCAACTGACCTGGGATGGTGCCAGGGATGGGGTAGTCCTCTCTCTCTCTTTCATTTAAGTCTTGTTTTAGCCTCTATGTTCCTTTTCAGTGTGTTGCGATGAAAAGAGCCAGGGGATGGTTTCAGTGATGGATTGAATGGCAGGTTTCGGTACCGGGCCATTCCTGGGACAGCAGCATGAGGCGGCTGCTGCGGCTGGG
>NW_010393608.1:69778-73274 GCF_000710305.1 Buceros rhinoceros silvestris | reverse complement strand
GTCACAAGAGGTGTCCCACGGTTGTCCCATGGATAACCGGGCAGCAGAGGAGAAGGGGACAGGGGCTACTGCAAAGCAGGAGCATTGGCAGAAGCTTGCTGAGATGTGCTTGTTTATGGATTCTGATCGCACCCTCTTCTGACCCTGCCTTTAGGGCCGTTGGTCTGTAACTGCCATGTGCACTGGTCAAGCTGGGAAATGCATAAGACAACTGATTCTTTTTAAAACAGTCCATCTCTCATCTCCAATTCATCAATATGTTGATAATAGAAGTTAGAGTAGTTAAACCCGCTACCTGGAATTCATGAGAGGTGATTCATGGTGACCACCAAGCCCAAGGCATGTTTGCTGTTCCATGTCCTGGTCCCTAGCTGTGTCTAAGTTAATGTTCTGGGTGATGCAGGGGAACAAGCAGCCCCCCTCTATGATTAAGCTGGTTCATTTCCTGTTTAAACAGGCTCAAGGGGCTAAAATGCCTGAAACGCCTGTGGAAACTTCTGCCTCAGCGAATGAAGGACTCTTTGTGTCCTCGGGAGTTATTTCATCACCTGCTTCCTTCCAGCTCCGAGCGGATTTTATGTTTCTTCATCGGCCCCTTTCGAGGAGGGGCAGGGTCAGTGAGCTGGGATGCTCCTTAAAATGCTACTTAGGGACAGTGTTGTGAAAGAGCTTTTAATTAGCAAGCTCTCGGGCTTTATTGTCAAGGCCTAAACAAAATTAAAACCAGCCTCCCTGGAGAACATGAAGTGTGATTAGGAAGCCCCTCAAGAGTGCAGCTGGCAGTAATTCAAGATGTGAGAAATTAAAGTCAGTTGCTAAAAATTCCCTTTGAAAAAAATTTCCAGAGACACGCTCTGGAAGTACTTAAAATGTATAAAATGTCCTTATTTCTTAATAAAATGATGTCCTTATTTCTTACAAAATGATGTAGGAACCAGTGGAAATAATCCGGATTTCCACTGGATGGGCTGAGGTCCTTGATGCTGATCAAGCTTTTTACTCTGAGGCTGGCTGTGTTATGGGGCAGAGATAAAGCATGAGGTCATGCCTTCTGGAGAGCACGATTTGGGAGTTTGGGGGGAAAGGGGATAGGCTGTAAGACCTACTCCCAGCACAGACCGATTACTACAGCATTATGATAAATACAGGAGTAAGAGATGTACTTACGTGCCCCTTCCTACTCTCGCACACCCGCAGCAGAGGTGCCTGTGGCGTTTTTAAGCTGTGGGCACTTAGGTTTGTGGAAAATAGGGGCAATAAAGGCACATCAGCATTCAGAAGCAAGGCGGTGACAGCGATCTGTGGCAGGGCTGTGTGCAGTGCAGTCGTGCTGTGCACCCACACTTCAAACAGAGAAGGGGGTCTGCCCTGCCATGCCCGCATGGCTGTGGCTGCTTTGTGGGTGCTCTCTTACAGCGCACAGAAAATCTGCTGTGAAATCTGAGCTGTGAGCTCATCCGTCTCTGCCACCCCGCTTGCTGACCAATGCAAACATTTTGGAAGGGGGAGAAAAACCACAACAAGACTACCCCAGCATTCATGATTTTTCTGTGCTCGAGGCAATGTTCTGGCCTGACTATTGCATGCTGTGAAGGTGCCCTCCCTGCTGCGGGATGCGTGCTCAGCTGGTTGACAGCAGCAGCGTGTCCTTGCGTCTTGCTCTGCTCTTGGGCAGCGGGAGTTGGTGAGGAGACAACACTGGTGCAGGAAGAGGATGGAGCAGGGACATGCATGAAGAGAACAGGAGAGCTCAGTGACTAGTGCGTACGCGTAGGAGTTGCCAGCTGGGGAGCCGGAAGGTAAGAGTATGTAATTTGTGTGTTTAAAATGCGTTTGGCGCTCTCTGGCTCCTGATCCAGGAGGGCCTGCAGGAGGTGGGATCCTGGCTCTTTGATCCCACGTTTGAAAAGCCCAGCACCTTTCTTTTGAGAACAGTTTGAGTACAGACTGCTCCGAGCTGCTGTGCTGTGTGTGAGGTTGCTTTGGAGTCACGCGCGGAGGAGGGTGCTTAGGAGAGGTGTCACGGGATGCCTGCTGGGACTGGCCTACCAAAGAGAGCTCTCAGGGGAAGCACAGCGTGCGTGGACTTACCTGCTGGCAGGACGTGCTGAGCTGCCCATTGCTGTGATGCCTTTAGTTCTGCTCGGGTTTGCTGCAGCTCTTTCCACAGAGAGTTCAAAATGAGATTGTCCCCTCTGGTGGGACTGAGCTTATCCTGCTGCAGAGCTGTCTCCTGAGCCTCCGCCTCCAACCTCCTCAGGCAGGCGCTCTCCAGCCGGCTCAGCCGGATGGACGCGTTGAGGCTCAGCAGCAGAATGTTCTCGAGAACCTTTCCTTGCTCAGACTCGTGAAGCCTCTTGGCTGCTTCAGCTCGGTCACTGATCCTCACAAGCGCCTGCTCTACCTGGGACACGATGTGGGAGGTGACTTTCTCAACTGCAGCAGCGAAGGTGGCTGCAAGGTTGGTGGTGAGCTGGCTCAGCTCTGCTTTCAGGGTCTGCAGGTCCACCTTCAGCACCTCATCCATTGCCTGCAGCATCACGTTCTCTTTCATCTGCGAGTTCTCGAGCATGATGAAGAGCTTGTCCCACTCGGTGTGTTCTCGCTGGCAGTCACATGCAACAGCTGGAATAGAACATACAGATGTTGCTATTCCTTTGTACTTACATTTTTAAACAGAAGGAGGATTTGACAAAATGCGGCTGTGTGCAGGGTTTACGTGCTCCAGACGGTCAGAGTGTTTCCATCTATTTCCAACCAGGAAAGTAAAGTACTGTCTGTTATAGCAATTCTAAAACTAAGTGGCAGCGGCAGGTTTTTTGCAGAAAAACTGAAAAGTAGAGGCTATAAAGCAAATCCAAGGCACACCATCCAAGTGCTTTAGGATTTGCTGTCCATAATAATCTACTGGTACAAGCACATGCTGCTTCCTCTGGAAAAAAAATGTATTTATGTTTGTAATAATGACTGTTGCACGAGCTAGGCAGTTCTGCACCTCACTCAGATTGAGTTTAAATGTACTTACTTTCCTCAGTGCCGAGAACCGGACTCTCAATTTCGTTATCCAGATTCACATACATGAGATCGTAGTCATCACCTTCATCCAGAACCGAAAGAGAAGCCCTGAAAACACAGAACAGCGTCAGCAGAGAGAGGATTTCTTGGGGCAGCATTCTCCAGCTGCTTCCTGAAACTCGCTGGAGCTCGTCTCTGACTTCGGCAGAGATTCCTCAGTGCCGAGAACCGGACTCTCAATTTCGTTATCCAGATTCACATACATGAGATCGTAGTCATCACCTTCATCCAGAACCGAAAGAGAAGCCCTGAAAACACAGAACAGCGTCAGCAGAGAGAGGATTTCTTGGGGCAGCATTCTCCAGCTGCTTCCTGAAACTCGCTGGAGCTCGTCTCTGACTTCGGCAGAGACCCGACTGCGAGTGAGGCGCATCGAGCCCCTAATAAACACTGCGAGCTCCTCGGCTTTAAAGAATTAGCT
>NW_010393608.1:53482-69738 GCF_000710305.1 Buceros rhinoceros silvestris | reverse complement strand
TGGGGGTAGGCGCCCGACTGCGAGTGAGGCGCATCGAGCCCCTAATAAACACTGCGAGCTCCTCGGCTTGAATGAATGAGCAACGCTGGTGCCAGGGGTGTAATAAGAGCACTTCTGGCTGTTGGTTTTGGCAGGGGAGCAGGGGGCGTGCAGCTCGCTCAGCTCCAGCCTTCCAGCTCTGCGCTGGGGGGGCTGTCCCGACTGGTGGAGGGGAAGAAGCGGGGAAAGCTGCTCTTGCGAGCTGCCGCTTCCCCCCCGCGAGCAGCCTGCTGGAATGTGCAGCAGTGCAGGAGCGAGGGATGACACCGCGTGGAGCGCGCTGCCTGCGAGCCCTCGCTGCGTCCCCCCTATTGGTGTGGGCTGTGTGAGGAAAAGGAAGGTGCTTTGCATGCTCCTGTTGTAGTTGTGTGTGCCGGGGCACCGGAGGCAAAGTAAAGGAGCCTGCAGCTGGTTTGGGTACACTTGTGTAGTTTAACCTACATAGCGTAGCTTTTTTTTTTTTTTTGACAGTTATGTCTGAAACCTTCTGTGATGTACCAACAGTTCAGTGCTTTTTCTCCATAAGGGAGAAGTCATAGAGACACCTTTGCTTTTCTTGCCTTAATTACCACCAACATCATCGTCACTATGTGGATAATCCATCACTGCCAGTGTCTTGTGTCAGAGCGTGTAGATGGGCCACTGCATGGTTAGGGACGTTTTTGTTCCCTTTGTAAAAACAAGATAAGGCACGCTTGGGTTAGGCGTTAATCTAGTGCTAAGCGTTACTGGTGTTGGTCTGGTTTAAATCCTGGAAAGCTTTTCCGTTCAGTGGGCCATTAGTTATTTCAGAGGTGCATTGCTTAGGTGAGATTGGGAGTAACAAATTATATATCAGGTATCTTACAATAGATATTGGGTACAATTTATATATCGGCTATGAAATATTCAGAGAGTAGCAAAAAAAAAAAACCCAAACCATAATTGCATCTGACTTGTGGTCTGTGTTCCCTTTCCATGTGAGTCTCCAGTTCAGCCCCTTATCGCTCTCCCCGGGAGTGTATAAAGAGGACCCTGTGCTTCTGTTCTTGCTTGTTCTGCCTCCAGCACCTGGGCCATGAGTGGGAGGTACGTGTCTCCCCGCGCCAGACCTGGGCTACTTGCGTGTTGGGCTGCTGGCCACGGCACTGTGCTAGCCCTGCGTACCAAACCTCCCCGCTGTTTCCCCTTGCGTGTATGTGGGGTTGCTGCTGCCATGGAGCCTCCAGCTGCTGTGCTGCGAACCAAATCATCAACAGCATCGTCACAGCAATAGATTAGAAACCTCAAAAGTCCAGTAAGATGGAGGTGGACGTTTAGGGGAGGTATGTGCCCAACTTGAGTCGTTTTGGGGAAAAACGTAGTCTTGGTGCATGAGCTTTTCTCTTTGAATGCTTGATTTGGAGTGAATGTCATGACACTGCTGCGTAGCTTCGAGAGCTCCTTCTGTCCTGATACCGTTGCAGAGTTTGCATTTTGCTTTTCACAAGCTCTCTGCGCTGCTTGGTTGGGCAGAGCAGAGACAGCACCAGGAGACCTTTGCAGCTCATCACGCATGCTGGGACAGTGGCCAAAGCACACCCGGAGCATGGTCCTGGGGCTGGGCTGGCACCGTGGCAGCGCACGGCTGGGGCTGCTCCAGCAGAACGTGCTGCTCCTCCCTCCTGATGTGAGAGACCTCAACCACATGTGAGTTTTTACGGAGCTGCAGCGTGTGTTCTGCGTGGAGAGTTGGAGGAAACTGCGTCTGGAAAGTGGGTGGTAGGGGAAGGAAGAGGGAAAGAAGGTAGTTAAGGAGTGGAGTATGATGTTTTTCCATTCTCAGACAACAAAGATACTTTTCAGGCTCTTAGTTTAGACTGGGACGGATGAAGCAAGCTGGAAAAAAAAAAAAGGAATTACTTGGAACAGACATGGTATCGCCTCTGACCAGCGGAGCTCTGAGAATCACAGGGTTGGTGCACTGCACGTGCATAAAGCCCTCAAACTGAAAGGGTGTGACAAGAGGTACTTGGAGGGAACCTGAAATATGAAAATAGGGAACTGGGTTGTGCTTTGTGACCTTTCTTAAGTTATACAGAGAACAGACGCAAGTCGTGACGTCTGCTTGGGTTGTTTACCAGTTTGTACACACAGGTTATTCCATTAAAAGCAATTCCTTGTCCGTGAGGTCGCATAAACATCGCTCCAAAGCAATGGGGGTGCTTCTCAACTGCCTTTCCTCTTTGTTTCTCTTGATTAGGGTTTATAGTCACCGTCCATGGTAGGAACTGCCCAAATTTGCGTTTGGACCAAGTAGTTTTGTTCAGAGGACTTTCATGGCTGCAGTCCATCACGGTGCATCGTGTCAAATTGCATTGCTCCTCTCAAACAGCCAGCACCTCCAGTGCGATGGGACGATGAGTTTCACTTTGTAAACACCTTCCTGCCTGGGACATCCCAGCTGAAGCAACAGCATGGATCAGCTCTTCTGTTTAAAGCTGCTAATTCTTGTTAGTCTCTGCCAAATTCTTTTGCTTTTATGGCTGAGATGAACTTTGCCCATCCAGGAACAAGGAAATTTCCCCTTTTGCAGCTGGAGCCATTGCTGACCTTCAGCTGGAGCTTAAGGGCTCTGTCCTACATGGGCAGGAACCTTCCAGGGGAACCTGAACACACCAAGTGCAAAGGCATGACTTGCTCCTGTCAGCACCAACTTACCTGGAGAAGAACATAAATTTTGGTGTATTCGGTTAGAAAATTGTTCAGTTTCACTCTCGGATGTGAGTTTGAAATGTGAGAAAGCTTGATGTAAATGCATCCTCTCACTGTTTTAGTTCTAACTCAGGGTGAACCGGCGCTTTGTGTGAATCCTGCAATGTGTTCCTGACGCTCGTTTAAGTGATGCTTTTGTTACAGACTCACTTGTAATGTCAGTCAGAGATTTGCCCAAAGAATGTGGCTAGCGAATGGCCAGACCTGAACAGCTGATCTGTTCAGGGTCCTTCACCAGCAAATCTCTTTCCTTTGCAAACAGCCTTTGTGCTTTATAGAGAACAAGCCGTGACAGAAATCCACCCTGCCTGTGGGGCTGGAGGTCGGGTCTGCACCCGGTGGGAGTCGTATGGAGGGCTTGGAGCTGCTTCAGCGAGACACCAACAATTCTTCAAGCCAAATAAATGCCGCAGGAGCATTGCTGGCTGAGAGGAGGCAACTCCTCTGAAGAGAAGGACCCCTTAGGGGTCATTACAAGCTGTTGGACTAAAAGCTGTCTGAAGCTGCGCTGAATTGTGTAGCCTCTTGGCTCAGAGGTGATGTTGTATTGACCTAACAGTGTCCTGGGGTGCCTTTGCTGGGCTTGGCAAGAGCATGGGGTGGTCCAGTCTGAACCCGCATAGCCTCTTCCTACCATCCACAAAGCGACCTGCTTATCTTCCTAAACTATAAGGCTCAGATTGAAGTGGGAGAAAAAGCAGTAGGTCAGAGAGCTAGTTCCTAGTGGAAACCAAACCCAGAGAGACCTTCAGGACTTCCAAGGGTTTACAGAAAGGAGCCATCGCAACAGGCAGATGTTTCCCATATGTTGTTCAAGTGAATATACTGAGGCAGGCATGTGCAGCATGGTGAGGTTGGACATGCTGGTATGAGCCTGGGCTTCCAAGGAAATTACGCAGAGACATCTTAAGAAAACGTGTGAGAGAGGGTTTTGCGTGTATCGGTCTGCAGTTGACTCTGGCTGCTTTCTGGTCCTGGAAATGGCACCCCTGACTATCTGTGTTCAAACTGCCTGTCGTGTATTTCGTTCTCTATCCTTTCCGTATGCTGCTTATTTAATTTGAAAGTCTGAATCTCAACAAAGGAGAAATAATATACAGCTTTCATGTGCTCTCTAGCCTGTTTTCTTCTTTTGTTTAAATCAACCAAAAAGAAAAAAATCACCCTTAGTTTGCTCTAGGACTCGACAGTACCATCCAAATCTGATAGCTCATTAAGCAGCCTGCTTGTGATATTGCACTTCAGAACAAAAATCACATTTCATAGGATTTTCTTTTTTCACACCTACATTATTATACTTGCAATGATTCATCTTGTTTAGTTTATTTACTGGGCTTCTTGGGACAGTCTGTATTTTTCTACAGTGGGTTTTATGCCTCCCTGGTTTTGTACTGATGACTCGTAAAAACTGGTGTCTCCAGGTGTGCGCTGCCTTTGCAGGGCTCTCCCCAGCTCTGGGGGAAGTCACCAGCCTCCCCTCTGCTCTGCTCTCAGGGAACGCGATGCTGCTGCGTGTCCTGCCTGCTCTGTACGAGAAGCAACCACAGCCGATCAACCTCCATCTGCGGGAGCTGGCGGCACTGATGGCTCAGCTGGACCATGCCGAGCACCACCACCACCTCCTCAGGCTCCTCCAGATCGTGGCGAGGAAAAAAGAACTGGGGGTAAATTGGTGTTTGGGATGTCTCACTGCTACACGCTGTACCTCCTTTTGGGGGAGTTTTTGTTTCGGGTGCGTTGGCAGGGTCTGTCTGTGCGCTGCTCCTTGAGCAGCGAGGGATCCCGTAGCAGGCGTGACAGTCCTTTCCTGTGCTAATTCCCCAGGAGTTCCTGAATTCCAGTCCAAACCCTCCTTCTAATCGTAAAGAGAACACAACAATGACTCTGCTGGACCAAAAAGGCTGTGTTTAAACCAGAACTGTTTTCAACTTGTTTGGCACCTGCACTGTCAGTGGAGTTTGAATTCCCGTAGCTGTGTTTCTGCTAGAATATATGAACTGTTTTAAATTGCATATTGAGGGGAATTAAAGTGACTTAGGAGCTAATTAGAAGTGAGCTGGGTAAGGCAGGGTATGTCACGCCTGGGAAATCACAGGTCCCTGGCAGCACCCAGGGCATTAGCACAAGGCACAGAACTACCTGCTTTGTGATTCATGAAACGGGTAAGATCTTTGGAAAAGAAGAATGCCCAGCGGTGAGTCCTTCTGCAGGCAGCCGAGGGAACTCTGTGTAATGCCCAGTCCCAGGTGAGGGGGTGGGAGGGGGCGGTAGTGCACCGCTGGCTATCGGGGGGCTCCATGCTGGAGCCAGCCCCTCTGAGGGGTTTTGTTATCCTCTGTTACTGCTTACAGTTCACTCAGCCACCCCCCTGCACTGTTGGGCCGGAGCAATAGGCATTGACAGGCTAAATCTGAAAATCCTCCACGGAATAATAGAGGAGCGGATCACTGTACAGCCCGGTTCGGCGCCGAGCTGTCTCTCACGCAGATGTTTCCCTCGATCTGTGTGTTTATGTGAGAGCACTCGGTAGGTGGTTGGGTACTCTGCATCCTGCTGGGAAGCTGGCTTTGAGGGCTCCACCTCGGCCTCACCAAAACGGTGCTGTTACAGAACTGACAACTTCCCTGCAGCATTTTCGTGTGCAGTGAGGATCTTGCCTCTTGGTTTTTACGCTGCTCTAGCTTTTAACTTTGTTGCGTTATTTAGTTTCCAGGGGAATCCAAGAATTTCTCCTAGTACTTTAATGTAGTGTCTCACCGGGGAAGGCTCAATCTTACCTTGTTTTCATCAATAAAGCAAAGGACTGGCCCAGAGCAAGGGAGATATTTGGTGAGGGTTTTTTTTTTTTTTTTTTTGGTCTCTTTTAACAACTGTGCATTTCCTTCCTTACATATGCATAACTGCAATATTTCAAGGCTACAGCTTACCCTTATTCCATATGTTGAGCTGAACTTTGACTGACCTCAGCAATAGCTCCATGCAAAGGGCAGCAAGGGTGGAGAACTGTTTTACTAAATCACAGTCTGGTGGTTTATTTCCAGCTTTCTGACTTACAGCACCTCTTTTGGTTCTGTGTTCACAACCAAAAAACAGATTCACCATTTGTTTCTGTCTGGTTTTTAATAGGTGCTGAAGGAGTGTATTCCGTTCCTCTTTGCACACTTGCGAGACCCCAACCATAGCGACATTATTCTAAACATCCTTGTAGAAATATCCAGCTACGAACCAGCAGCCTTAGTCTCTTTCCTTCCCACACTGAAAGAAATTGGTGAGAGTTTCCCAAGTTTGATTGGGCAAACAGCAAAGATCTTTGGAGCTGTTGGACGTATTGATGAGGTAAGTTTAAAACCAGCAGCAGCTAGTTGAGTTGTTTGGATAGTTTTTTGGTTTTTTTCTATTCTAAATCTTGTATGAAGTAACATATCTAAGTATTCTGTTCTTCACGAGTAACCAGGCTGCTCTACCAGAACATGTTCCTGGTCGTAAGATGGTCACGATAAAATCACGATAGGTCTAGACTAATACCACTAGTATGGCCAGGAGAGCAAGTCCCAGAAAAATCCGATGCGGCGTAGTAGTGATTGAGTCTGTGCTTTGATCTACCCAAGGAACAGCCACGTAGCGAAGGGTCTCTGCAGAAATGGGGTTCAGCTTAGTGGGAAAGAAAAGCTTTCTAGAAGAGATTAATGAGCATAAAGATAAATATTTAAATTCTCATAGCTGTAATAATAAATATAAAAACTATTACTTACTGTGTATCTGGTCTGTGTACATATAAATTTATAGGAATTGTCTTTTTATGGAACGTCTAGAACTCCCCTTTGGTAACAGCCCGCACTGTCGTTATCCCAGGGGCTTGGCTGAGCAAGGTTGCGCTGTACCTACATGGGAAACGAAAGGCAGACAACCAGAAAAGCCTATTTTGCCCCCCCTTAGTATGATACCATATCTGAGATGCAGATAGCCTTCAGGAACGCTGTTGTCATGCGGAGAAGCAAGAGCTTCCTCGGGCAGTGTAATCCCCATCCTTTGGCTTCATAGCCATAGTTAATTGGATACTTCAGACAAATGTCTTTATAACACAAACACTCCATGGTGATGCTGGGCTCTTGGTCTGGGATCTAACCCAATGGGAATATTCTGCCTGAAAAGGATTTGGCTGTACCTACATGGGAAACGAAAGGCAGACAACCAGAAAAGCCTATTTTGCCCCCCCTTAGTATGATACCATATCTGAGATGCAGATAGCCTTCAGGAACGCTGTTGTCATGCGGAGAAGCAAGAGCTTCCTCGGGCAGTGTAATCCCCATCCTTTGGCTTCATAGCCATAGTTAATTGGATACTTCAGACAAATGTCTTTATAACACAAACACTCCATGGTGATGCTGGGCTCTTGGTCTGGGATCTAACCCAATGGGAATATTCTGCCTGAAAAGGATTTGCACTGACAAACTCCTAAAAAATGGGAGTTTCATGGCAGTGGAGTGAACGTGCTCTGAGGTTTTTGCTGTACTCGGAACTGTGTGATCCAGCTGTGGGAGTGATGTTCACCCATCCCAGGTGCTGAGGGCACTCACATGCCGTGTGGGCAGAAGCCCTTGGGCAGGTCTCAGGTTCCAGAGCCCTCTGCCCTCCCCAGAATACCAGCTCTGATGCCTGGGGCTCCCTGCATCCCCAGCAGTGAGGGGTGCTGCTCATGAAGAGCTGACGTTAGACCCCTGTCCCACTGGGACTGGGAAATGCCTTAGACCCTGACGAGACCCCTTTTACATACCCAGCTCCTTAAAAAAAAAAAAAAAACAAAAAAAGAAAAATCCAGTCTGGAGGAGATTACTACCCCAAGGTGGGTGTCCTGAGGACACCAAACTGCTTAAACCTGCATATGACACATCATGATTTTTAATGAGATTTTATTTTCAGCTTATTTGTTTTTATTTCAGCTTATGTGTCTTTCACCACTTTTAATAGACATTTTCCTTCCACCTCAAATCACGGCTCTGTAAAGGCAAAAATAATGTTCTGCTGACCTCGGAGTTTCTGGTACATAATTCACTTTTTGATGGCTGTGCCACAGCTCCGTTACAGGGCAGAGCACGAGCGGTGTGTGAGAATCTCACCGCTTGCCGAAGTGTGGCACCGATGCCAGCCGTGCAGTAACCTGCAGCAGTTATTTCAGCAAACTGCCGAGTCCCGCAGTTCCCGGGTCCTGTCAGTGGTCCTTGAGGAGAGCCTTGCTCTGGGGCTGCTGGAGTTTGTGGAAAGGGTGGAGATTTCACTGTAGCTTTTGCCTTTCTGGCTCGGACTCTTTGGTTGTCCTTACTTTGACTCCGCTGGAGGCCTCTTTGGAGGGAGGAATGGAGAAAAGATGTCACTTTGCTGTGCAGGGGAAAACCCTCCACAGATCCATCTTCCGCCTGTAAGATGACAGTTCTTCTCTTTCCTTCTCTTTCGGTGCGCTTTCATCAGCGGTCAGTGGAGAATCTCCAGAGAGGCTTTTGTCTCCGGAAAAAATAGTTTCTTTTGGCCTCTAACCAAAGATAGTGCCTTAAACCTCAGAGTGGGTGTTGCCGGGGCTGGGCTCTGTGCCCCGTACCGCAGCTCGCCAGTGGCTGGGCCAACGGCTCTGCTGGGTGACAAGGGAGCAGCGATGCAGCTTGAAGCACATCGCTGACCCCGGTGCAGGCAGAGCCGTGGCAGGGCGCGTTACGCCCTGGTGCATCTTGCTGGAGGTAAAACAAAATGCAGGCAAGCTTAAATGGAAATCTTCCTTTACAGAACCCTGTAACAACTCAGATAATTTGGACTCTTTGAGCCAGTTGCATTTATTTAAATGGCTATTGTGGAGTGGGGAGTTTGGTGGGAGACACTGCGTGGGGCAGGAGCAGGGCATCGGGGCAGCCCCTCCACGCTCCGGTTCAACGGCATGGAGGGCTGTGGTGTGCGTCCGCTTCAAGGGCTGCAGTAAGGCCAGTCCTCTCTCCTGTGGCTCTTAGGTTTGGGTGCATATTGGCTGGGCAACAGCTGCCTGATCGCTGCGGGTACAGCACGGGGAGACACTACACTTGCTGTTTCTGCTGATCTTGAGCTTTATGGTAGCTTAAAATGCAATTTATCATGTAAGAATCAAAACCAGACTGATTTGGCTTTGTAATCTTATTTCTGGGTGGGGAGAAGCCCAAATCGCTTCACTAGCCTGTGAGCCAAATGCCATTTATTGTTCTCTCTGTTTTTTCTTACATCACCCCAGAAGAACCCACCGCTGCTCACCTGCAGCTGCCCACGGTTAGTTCTGTGGCTGGTACTTAAGAGCTAGCATCTCCCCAAAGCTTTGCAGCCTGTCACTGGCTACTCCTGAAAGGAACACAGCTGGGCTCACGATTCAGGGGGTTATTTCAGATTCTGTGTTTTAGCATGTTGAACCAGCCAGTGTCCCAGGGGGCCCTTTTCTGCTGCGTTCTGCTACTTAGAAGGGACTGAATTTATTTTGCTGTTTGTTGTTGTGTTTTATACCAATTCCAAGAATAAGGAGGAACCCCTGGACCTGTTGGAGTTCATACGTTATTGGAAATTATAGACCACAGCAAGGTTTACAAAGAAATGATTTGCAGAACACTTCCTCCTAATATTTTTTTAATCCGTTGGTTTGTGCGGATACGTGTGGCTACAAGCGTTACCCACGGTGGCCCAGAGAGGTGGTGGCTGCCCCATCCTTAGTGCAAAACTTATGCTGGAGTTGCTGGGGGGTGGGGCAGTGCGTAGGCAGATCTGGGGGAAACTTCCCATTTTTCCCCTGTTGAACACTTTTGTTTCATGGGGCTTTTGCCTCGTGGGACATGACCTGCTGCCCCACATCACCTGAGGTTTTCCCAGGGCAAGTTCCCTCTTCTTTCACAGACATTATAACTGATGGTCTTCCTCTCACCTTCTACTTGTGAGGTTTGTCACTTCGCCCTAAGGACTTTCGATGTTATTTCAGGGAATGTGAGTGCATTGCGGCCTACAGCTGTGTTGGGTGGCTGCTTTGGCAGGACATTCACTGGCCCACAGTTGCCAGAGGTTGCATCAGACCAGACATGGTGACCGAAGCTGTGGCTCTTGTGTGTGGAGTAAGACAGTGGATCTCTCACAGTTCTCCTTTTCCCTTGTAAAGGTTCTGTTCACTTTACTCCAGTGGTTCCTGGTGCAGATTTTACCCCCAGCCTGTTGTGAGCCAGGAGATGGGTCGTGTCTGTGGATGTTCCCATACAGATCAGCCCTTTTGAAAGAAAAAATGCCACGGATGTCTCTGGTCACTCACAGCAGCGCAGATGATCAGCCTGCAATAAAATAAGCAGAAACACATCTGGCATCATGAAAGATCTTGAAGCGTGTGTCAGCGAGCGCACCCACAAGAAAGGATTAAAACAATAACTGGTCTAAAAGCATCACTGCGAAGGTATGAGCGTTACTGCAGCCAGTGACTTTATTTAGGTCAGGAAGGGTGCGAGCAGCAGGGCAGTGCAGCAGTGCAGACACAGGCACTGCTGACGGGCTCCTCTCGCAGCCCACCATGGCAATGCCGCCCTGAAAGCCTCGGTTGTCGCTTCTCCCCCTCTTCCTTTTCCTGTAACGGAGCCGCGTTACGGACATGCTGCTAGTTCTTACTTGGAGTCGTGAGTCGGCGCCATCATCCCCCTCCCGGCCAAGCCAAACAAGCGGGAAAGGAAACAACGGAGGTAGTGTTGGAATTTTATTTATTGATGTTTTATTTCACTGGGAGGTTTACTTGGGGAAGAGAGGTGGCAAGGGTGGAGACTTGGCCCTTCAGGGTATGGAGAGCAGAAAATCCTTTCTGCTGGCTTCTAGAAGCAGCCTCTTGTGCTTTCCCTGAGCTGCCCTCTCTACCGTGGCTGTTCAGACAGACCCCTGGAGAGATGAGAGCTGGGGCTGAAAAGAGATCCCTTTATTTTAGAGGCTGCCCCCTTGTTCAGATACGCCGCTTCTGCTGATGTCAGCAGCTGTCTCGAGGGTGAGGTTGAAATCAGAACTTGTCCCTTTACCATAAATTTGTGCGAAGCAAAACACCACCTTGGGGCGTAGGTCAATTGAACATTTTCATCACTTTTTCTTCCCAATAACTGTATGTTTTGAACCAACTGGAGATCGGAGTAACTTCTGCCAGCCTTGTGATCCCTCTTTGTAGTCTCCTGAGCCTGATTTTAAGATAAAGCAGATTCCTTTGCTGCACCTCAGTGCTGGTATTTCAGATCTTCACCTCCTGGCAGATGTAATGCCGTAAAATGCGAGGGATGCTTATGAAAAAATACACAAATACATAAAATAAGCATTGCTAGAATAACAACAGGTTGTGTACATCCCAAGAGGCTTTCTGAAAATTTTTGGATAAAAATTGTGGCAGGGCTAATGACTGCTTTCATGTCGAGCTCTGCTGCTGTAATTTTGTTTTGTATAACAGTTACGTATTATATTACTCAGAGTTTATTGTTCTTTTACCTCACTCCAGGCAAGTAGCAGCATCTCAGCATGGCTGGAGATGCTCCAGCTGGATCAAAGCAACATGAAAATGGTCAAAATTTCTCTTCCAGTTATGTCTGCTGCAGAGTTTGTTTAGGAAACAAAAATGTGTTTTAAATGTTAATTGAGCCTGTGTTTATCTCTTGGAGGGAGGATCGTCTTCCAAATAAACTAGTAAATATGTACCAAAAAATCACCCTCTTTCAAGCCATTGGGAAAAAAGCTGCTTGCGTCGCTCCAGCCCATGCGAGGTGCAGTGGCGGTTCTTCCCTACAGGGCTGAAGGGAAGCAATTTGTCTGAGACGCTTCTCTCATTTGTCTCTGTCATGGCACGGTGTAGCAGATCCTCTTCTGTTTGAAATCAGTTGACTTTTCCTTCAAAAATGTCTGGCTTGTGATGCTCAGGCCGCGTTCTGCCCAAGTCCCCCATGTATTTTTATGGCCCAGCCATATTTGGAATCAAACTTGCAGCAATTTTTTCTCTCCCGTTACAAGGTCCCAGAAGAGAAGAGGCAATAACACCGTCACCCCACGGTGTTTGGAGGATGTGTGTGGCTCACGACTTTTCTGCTAACCCTTGGGAAGAAGAGAACTTTTTATTTTTGCCTTATTTTTGTGTTTCAGAGCAGCAAAATACCTCCCAGTTTCTGTGACAATCTGCCGGGTACCACGTGGATGTCGCTGAGTGGAGCCATACCCAGTTACCCCAGTTAACTGCTGCTTTCTGTGCTGCTTTTCCCACTTGGGTATTGTTAGGAGTGTGGAACCTGATCTGCTGAGGACAATTATCAGAGAACAGGGGAACCCTACTGGGATTCTTCACCTTTGGGGTGTCTCTCTTAGTGTGTGCATTTGTACACGTGTCTACAGAAAGGGTTGGAGCTGGAATTGTGTGACTTTGGCAAGCAGGGATGATAAAATACCTTTGCTAGAAAATATTTGCGTGGGTAATATCATAACCTGAAGCAGCCCCTTTAATCCCAAGTTGTGGGGGATGTGTACTCACTGGTAAATTGGCGAGATCACATTCCCATGAAAAACTGGCCAGCGAAACTGGCTAGAGGGTTCTGTCAGAGCTCAGCATGCTGGCAGGGGTTGATACAGCTGCCAGACAACACCTTCCTGGAGGGATCCCAACGCACAGTCTCATGTTAAACTTCTCTTTGTCGTGGTGTTAGTCACAGGTCTGCTCTGAGCGCTGCTCCTGAAGGAACTGCTGCAAAAGGAGAGAACCCCTGTGGCTGACAAAGTTCTCTAACACCTCGCCATTAGCGAGAAGAGATGCTGATAGTCCTCTCACTCCGCTGCTGGAGGAGCCTGGCTCCATCTGGGAGCACCGGTGATGACAGGCTTTTAGGTGACACTGCTAAATACAGCAAATCAGCGACACCCAACAGGTCCAGAAAGGAAGTTGTGATTGGGAAACGTTTTAGGGTCTGAAAAATAGAGCTTCACTCCTGGCAAAGTGTTTGTAACAGCTAACGGCATACATAGAATTCCCTGCGATCACCTGGTGGCCCTGGGCTATTTGCAGTTACGGAGAGCTACGTGGACAGAACAATCATCTGGACATTAGCCCATTAACGCAGTGAGGATGTAACGACGACACAAACCCACAGTCAGCAGTGGGCAGTCCGGGGTGCAGGGTCTCTTAGGCTGAGGTCTGCTGGCAAGTTAAGATGTTGGTGTCCATGCTAACGCCTCCGTGAGCTCAGTGTGCAACAGGTCAGGTACAGACACAAGGAAAAAGACCCTGGGGAGAAGACCCTGTGAACTGGAGCAGCGTGGATGCTTGGCCCTGTACGAGAGAGTATGTCTGCCACAAACAGCACAGAATAAAGGAGAAAAAAATACCAAAAAAACCCAGAGGCACAGAAGCTGGGTCCAGGGAGGTGGAGGAGCTTGGCTATAGGCTCATAGGGCTTCTGGAAGATGGAAGGGGAGCCAGGGCTGCTGCTGGGGCTCTGATCACTCTGATGAGCCCCAGGCTCACCTACCTCCCTAGAGCAGAGCAGGGCTCTTCAAAGAGCCTTTAGGGACTCTGACTCTAGGTTTGAGGAAGAGACAAGGTTTACTGGGTGAACTGGGCTGGGCTGGGTGAGGTAACACCAGGAGGAGTAAATGTAATGTCAGCAGTACACAAAAATAAACCCTCCGCTTGATGCCGTTGCCTTTTTAGTTGCCGTGGGGTAACCACTGCTCCCCAGTGACCGTGATCTGGTGAGCAGCATCCACACAGTCCTCCCTTGCACAAGAAAAATCATTAATTTGTTTAAATTGTTTTTATCTCCTCATGTTGTCTAGGAACAAGCCAGAATATGCCTGACGTACTTGGTGAACCAACTGGCCAACATGGAGCACTCATTTCACCACATCCTTCTGCTGGAAATTAAGTCTCTCACTGACACCTTCTCGAGCATCCTGGGCAGCCAGAGCAGAGATATCTACCGCATGAGCAACAGCTTCACTGCCATAGCCAAGCTCCTCGTCCGGCAGCTGGAGAATGACAACGCGTCCGGAGCCAGGTAAAGGGGGTGTTTGTACGGTAAAGCCACGACTGTCTCTGTGGCTGTGCGAGGCTGGACAAATTTCTGTTAAATTTCTCCAAGTTGTGATACAGGGAAGTGCACAAAACAGTCGACAGACACCTGATGGGTAACGCCCCTTCTTGAAGTGCATCAAGGTACACATCTCCGATGCAAGTATAAGGATCAGCGACAATGAAGCAGAAATCTGTAGTCAAAGGGTGGTTGTAGGAGCCGTAGGCGCTCTGCTGTCACCGGCGTCGTGCCACCAGGCACAACAATCTCTCAATCACACACCAGAAATTGCATCATTTGGCACTGAAGAAAAGAAGACGCTGTTCAAGTTTTAGCACTTGAACAGGAAGAAAGGCATGTCTCAGATAAGCAGACTGAGGCAATCTAAAAAGCTTCGGTTAAAAATACCTCGGTGAAGTCAGGCTGCACAGTTACTGCTGAGTTTACTCTGGAAGATAACCACCGGAGCTGCTGGGAGCAACTGGCGTAGCTGCCTGATAAAGGACTGCTAGCAAAGTCTGAAAAAAACCTTCTCAAGCTTGTGCAGAAGGATGTTGTGCTCCCTCAGCCTCTTTCAAATGCGTATCCTGAGGTTAGAGCACAGGGAGCTGCTGCAGTCGTCACCACCAGAATCCGCGTGTGTGATTGGAATATACGGTGGTAGTTGCTTTTGATTAGGGAGAGGCTTATAATTAGCATTGTGTAGACTGGAATGGGTCAAGAGGGCACAAAGGAGTAGTAATTCGTGGGAGAAAAAAAAAGTAACACAGATGTTAGAAAACTCATAACCATGAAGGATGGCCTTGGAGACAGGCTGGTGGAGCTGGAGCCAAAACACTGAGGTCATTTGAGAGACGATTAATTGGTATCCTGGAGAGAGTTAAACATGAAAGAGGAGAGGAGCCCTGACACAGCCCCGCGTTTTACAATAAAGCTGTGAGAAATGGCCAGGCTTCACCTGGTGGCGCAAACCCCAGCTGAAACAGAGCCCTCGGCACTCGTTTTAGCAAAGGGTTCACTGAAGATCGTGAAAAAGCCGAGGTGGAGGTAACAAAGCGAGCACAAAATGACATCCACATTTTCTGAACCAGTCAAGTTCAGCTGTGAGGAGGAGTGTGCTGGATGTTCCTTAGTGAAGGGACCCAAGAAGGTCATGGTGGGGGGGAACTGTGGTGAAGCAGGAGGGGCAGAGGCTGCAGCACGGCAGAGGAATTTTTCACGCAGCCCTCGGAGTCCCGCCATTCGTGGCAGACAGATCATTTGCTAAAACTCTGTGATATTTCTATTCCTTGTTATCTTCTGTGCTTTCATTTCTCTCTAGAGCTGGTAAAAGCAGTGGGAAGGCAGAAGGGGTTTTCATTAGCGTTGTTGCCGGCTTTCCCCACTTCTTTCTAGAATTCCCCTTTGTGAAGAACTTGCTTTGCTGAGGAGGAGAAGCCACTTCTTCCACCTGAGTGTGGTTCCAGCTGCAAAATACAGTCTGGGTGGAGAGTCTGGTGGAGGAGAAGGGAGGAAATTATAATATCTTTCAGTGGATTTTTCAGCAAACATTCTTGTTTTCCTTCAGGAAAGCAAGCTGTATTGATCATACTGAGCGTGGAAGGCAAGGGCTGTGGCTGGTGCATGCTCGGTTGTTTGAACACAGCTGGGCGTGGAAGTGGGTGGAAATGTACCCGCGATCTGCGGAGTCTGGGGGCTGCGATGGGCTCAGGGGCTGGGCTCTGGAGCGGGGAGAGCATGAAGAGGCACCAGGCACCCACCTTATCCCAGGGCTGCAGTGGAGCTTCTCGGGGTTTGCTCTGGGGCAGTGAAGGGCAGAGTTTGGCCGTATGTCTGCAGTGGAGAGCGCTTAAACCAAACAGTCCTCCAGGTGATTTGGTTTGCTGTTACCAGTTTTTAACGTCTCTGGGGATGAATTGCTGCTTTCCTAAGCCAGGGTGGTGCCAGGGATGCAGCCCGCTCCCTATGAGGTGGCTGTGAGCGTAGCCAGGAGCGAGGGGCAGGAAAACCTGCTCCTGAGGCTGCTCTGGGTAAGGAAGGGTGTCCCAGGATGTGGCTGCTGCAGTGGGATCTGGACCCTTTCAAACAAACCTTCCTGAAACCATTTCTTATTTTCCATCTGCTGCTTCGTGGAGTTTATTTTATTTTATTCTCCCCCACCCTCTGTGACCCAACTGGCACCTTCTCGCAATCTCTACGTGGCTGTGAGAGATCCCAGTGAAACACCGACTTTTTTTCACCAATTATTTGGCTTTACATTTCAGGCCTGTACGAGCAAAGTATCAGCTCAGTCAGACAAGAGCAAGTGTGGCACAGTCAGTAAGGCTGAAGTGAGAGTTCTCTGCCGATTCCAGCGGAGTTTGTTCTGATTTGTACTGGTGTACAAGGGACTGGTACAGCCGTCGCCTGGGAATACCCTCCCAGCTCCAG
>NW_010393608.1:49894-53368 GCF_000710305.1 Buceros rhinoceros silvestris | reverse complement strand
ACCGCTGTGGTTTGTAAAGAGCAGCAAGCCAGAGTATTTATGCTGTGAAAGGGAAACAGCGTTTTAAAATGTGTGGCTGGATTATAGCCATTCCTTCCAGAGTCGTGTGTTTACATAGGAGGAAACTGATTTCTGCAGAGCGATGGATGGCTTGGAGCTGTTTGACACCGGGAATTTGACGTGCCATCAGTGGGGTGTGTAATTAAAACCATGCGATGCTCTGTTGCCTCTTACTGTCACAAAATTGCAAGTTATTCTGTCCCGGAGGGGCTTTTTAAGAACACATACGGAGTTTTAATGGACTGCTCCTGCCTAGAAGTACAGCAGGGTCAATGAAAAGAAAGCCAGAAAGGAAAGAAAGAAAAAATTTGATAGTGCTTCTAAGCCGTCATTCTGGGTAAGGACTGAGCATAATGGGCTGTGCCAGTGCTGCTCGTTTTAGTGTAGTCACCAGGCGAAATCCTCCTTTCTCCATAAAGGAGAGGACAGGTCTGGCATGTGGCATCAGGGAACATTCCTTTGCTTTTCATTTTCTGCAGTGTTTGTCCTCCTTTAAACCCACGTTTGTAGTGGTGAAGAGAGCTGTAACCACATCTGCGACTCTCCTGTGTTGGAAAGGGACTGGGGTGGTTTAATTCGGTTCAGCCTGGAGCAAAGGAGGCTCAGGGGAGACCTCCCCACTCTTGACCACTCCCTGACAGGAGGTTGAAGCGAGGCGGGGTGTGGTCAGTCTTTTCTCCCAAGAAACAAATGACAGGTCAAGAGGAAACAGCCTCCAGTTGCACCAGGGGAGGTTGAGGTTAGACACAAGGAACAATTTCTCCCCCGTTGGGGTTGTCTGGGCCTGGCCCAGCCCAGGCTGCCCAGGGCAGTGGTGGAGTCCCCACCCCTGGAGGGGTTTCCCAGCTGTGTGGAGGTGGAGCTGAGGGACAGGGGTCAGTGGTGGTTTAGCCTCCAGCTCTCTGTGGCACCTCAGCCAGGAGCGTTATCTGGCTGATGATGTTTCCATGATTGTTCCTAGCAATATTTGGAAGCTCTTGATGGGCTTCCCAGCTGTGAGCCAGAGGGTTTGAGATCACCATCACTATCCACCACTCGCCTTCTTCAAACCCGTACACCCGTTGTATTCGTACATTGATGAACCATGAGGACCCGCACTTGATCCATTCGTGTTGCCTCCATCCGCACAGAGCTGTGGCCCTGGGAGCAGCCCCATCTCAAGGGTATTTTTAGCAATTTCTATTTGTGTATGTGCTTTTTCCGATTTTAAGCACCCAACTGGTGATGTCGATAATGGTGCTGGTGACCTGGAGAAGTGCTCTTCAGATCAACGCATCGCTCATGACTTGCTGATCCATGTATTTATGTCTCTTCCTACAGAGAATTTAAAAGCAGCGAAACGATGAGTAACATAGTTCTATCTTTACAAGCCAGGTCCTTACAGTTTCTCGATAGGTTTGTGCATCCTTTTCCTCTCAAAAACAGCCTGAGCTTTGGTGTAAGCTGATCCTGCTCTAGCAACCTCAGCAATGTACCGCGCAGCTCTCGCCAAGATTTCAAACAATAGTTTATTTTACTGTTGCTGGGAGGGGAGGCCAGCAGGAAGGGCCTGCCAGGCATCCCATTGGGCGCAGGGTGGAGGCTTCCCTTGGGGGATGTGCTTTTGGCTTCCTGAGAATTGATGGGAGCGCAAAGCGGGTACACGTGAGAGCGAGCTGTCCCTGGGGCTGAGCGCTTTGCCTCCCGCCAGCCCTCAGAGCTGCTGTGGAGTCCCAGCACCAACAGGCTCTGCACCAAGGAAGTGGCTGGAGGAGCACGGGGCAGTGATGAGCCCCGATGTGCCATCTTAGTGCTTCTTTGCGTGTGGCAAATAGGATGTGTTCATGTGGTCCTTCGGCAGAACCGTTCTCTGCTTCACAAAGCCATCGGAACTCAAGGGGAGAACGGTGGATCAAACGGTGCTGATATAAAGGGCTGTTTTCACCTCCAAACATCATCCAGGCTTGCTGGTTTGGGGCTGTCCTTCAGAGCCCCCCTCACTCCATCAATTCCCTCTCTGTAGCTAGACGGCTGTGGATGTGTTTATGTCTGTAACAGGCATTTTCCTTCACGCTCGCTTCCCACAACGGGAGCACTGTTGAGAGCAGTGTTGGAGTGGCAGCTTTCTAATAAATTAAATCTTGTCCCACATCTCCAGAAAGATTTGTTAGTAAAGGTCGTACCAAGGCTCTTTATTACAGAAGAGGATTTTTTTCAAAGCGTTCTGCAGCGTTAATCTATGAGGAGATCTCGCCTAAATTAAAAACAAGACAAGACAAAACTTGCCAACTCCTCTGAGAAATATCCTGAGCTGCCTTTATCAAAACAAATGGAAGAGTGTGTTTTGTGATGCAGTTAATTGTGGTGGTTGCTTTTGAAATGTGCTTTTTTGTTACCACAGTTGGTATTTCGCAGTATTTGGGAGTTTTTAATAGCGTCCCCACTGCGAGCAGGACTTGCTGAGATGTTGCTGCTTTGAAAGTCTGGGTTAAAACTCTCATTTGTTGCTTTCCATGTCCATATTTTACAGATTTAGCTATTCAGGTGTTGGCTCATCAGGGGAAAAACAAACAAAGAAATGGTCAGAGGCAAAACGAGCTTGTATAGCGCTGCGGGTAGAGTTAACAAGTGAATAGTCACCTACCCCTGAATCCCTGGAGAGCTCCGCTGGCCTTTGGGTGCTGCCTTCCTGCATCTTTAGGTGGAGCACATGAAAGCCCGCCAAAGGCACCTCCCTGAAGAAGAGGGGAAGGAGCCACGGTGCCTCTGCGGGGGTGTGCTGGGCTCCTGCTGCGGGATGGCCGAGCAGCACCTTCTCGGCAGAGCACAGATCCCTGAGGTCTGAGCTGCTGGCAACTGGAGGAGCTGAGTCTCGCTGTAGGAGCCCAGCAGAGCCCGGTTTGGGGAATCCAGCACTGGGGCTGAAGACCTTGATCTAGGAAACCTGGTTCTGGGCATGGAAACAGCTGAGCTTGGGGTGGGGTGTGAGCTCGGCATGCCCTGGGCTGGGGCCACGGCTCTGTCCTCTGGGGACCCTTCTGCAGAGGGCTTGGCTCTGCCTTAGGGCTTTGGTTGCTGCTGGGCCTCCGGCAAAGGCGGTTTTCACTGGTTGAGGATATTTTAATCGCTAGAAAGCACATTTTTACCAGCAGTGCATTTGACAGCAGATTTCTTTTCATCCCTTAAGATTAACAGATTCTCTCCAATTTATTTTAAAGTTCGAATTTTGCACTAAAAGGTTACATATTCTAAGCCTAACGTAACAGCTCCATTTAAAACCAAACAGCTTCCCCTGCAAGTTCATTTTAACTCTTCGCTTTCTCCTCCTCCTTTGCTGAACTTCAGTCACGCTGTTCAGAGCTTTTCCTGAGCCTGTTTCTGTCCGTGTGCCAAGTTTTAAAAGAGATTTTTCTTACCCAGAGTACAATAATTCAG
>NW_010393608.1:46116-49795 GCF_000710305.1 Buceros rhinoceros silvestris | reverse complement strand
AGCAGGAACTGCATGTACTTTTGTCAAACCTCTAAAACCACAGACTTCTATAAACTCTGCCGTTAGCTCAGCTTTTGGGTTCTGAAAATAATGTAGTAAGTCGCTGTTCAGTGAGCTTGAGGGAATGGTTTAAGTTCAGCTGAAAAACTTCTTGCTCTGGGTCTGTCAGGGAAGAGTCAGGGTAAGTTTGGACAGATGGAGCACGTGCGGTTTCTAACCCAGCGTTGTCAGAGATGTTCAGTGTTTCTGGTCCGTCTGACAGGCGTTGATCCACAAAGTGCTTTTAAAAATGATTGATGAACCTCTAAGAGAATCTCTGCTGAAAGATAATTCTTTTACCAGATACGTAATCCAGGTGACAAACCCAGCATCACTGTCCCTGTGGTCAGTGTGCCAGGGTCAAACCTCTGCTCTCTGCTCCCTTAGGGTGGAAAAGGACACGGAAACGGAATCCCCGGTACCGATGGATGACTTAAAATCTGTTATGAATGGAAATGAAGAGGATGAAAAGCTTCAAGTTAAAATACAGGCTTTTGAAGAGAAAATAACTGTTGACAGCAGTCCTCCTGGCTCAGTGCGGAGGTACAGCCTGGGCCAGGTGTCTAAAGAGGAGCGGAAGGATATGAGATTTAACAGGTACAGCTCTGCCGTGTGTGTGTGAGTGCTGCTCCTGCCCATCCATTTGTAATACAACTGTATCCCAACTCTGAGAACTGGCTCTTCTTGCATGATACCCGTGGGCATCATAAGGCTGATTTTAACCAAGTCTCATGTCCACGAATGCAAAGGCTGGATCAAATCTTGCTAAATTATTTAATCTCTTCTGTGCCCTAAAATGGCACCAGGGATAGGAAAATCTTTGCATACAGGTATTGCTGGAGAGGAGGATGCAGAGACCCTTCTCGGGTGTTACTGCTAACAACGCATCAAAGGTGTGAATCAAATTTTGCCCGAGCGCTGTGGGAGATGAGTGTGACTCTGCCCTGAGATAAGGGCTCGGACAGCAGTGTGCACCCACGGTGTCCTTAGGCTGCCTCGCAGCAGAGGTGTTCTCTTCCTGCTCCACTATTTGCCGTTTCAGTCACTTCTCTTCTACCCTTCTTTCTCTTACGGGAGCTTAGCTTCATCCTCAGCCTATCGGCACAGAGCAATGAAGAGCTGGCGGCTGGATCTTGGTTCCGTTAGATGGCTGCTGGATGGCGGGTTTATGATGTGAGCAATAAAGCACGTACTCCGGGCCGGGGGCTGTAGGTTGCTTGTGGAGAGGTTGACTAGCTCCCTCCATGGCACGCAGATGTTGTGATATGTGGAGGTTGTTGTGTTTCTTTTGCTTATTAAGGCTGTGGCTGGAGTTTTGCTTTTGAAATGCATGTTTACTACAAGAGATTTGCCCATGGCGAAGCGAGCCCCACGCTCAGCTCTCTGATCCAGCTGCGCAGAGGTGGCTCTCGGAGCATGCGTTCACATGAGTTTTGTGTCTTACGCCTATTCCAAACTGGTTTTCCTTTCGTTCTTTGCCTCGCAGGTCCAAAAGCCTTGCTTTGCACGTGGTGCGCATGAAGGGGGTAAACTCAGAGAGCGGACAGGACGGGGAGAACGGGGAGATAACTGCTGGTATCTCCTTCACCGAGATCTACCTTAGCCAAGAAAATGACAGGCTGCCCTTTAGTGTTGGTGCTGAAGTGACGCCACTGGGAAATACTTTGGTTCCACACCTAAGCGTTGACCAGCCAGAATCAGCAAGTTTGCCAGAGTCTCCTAAAGAAAAGGCCCTCGAAGGCAGCGCAGAGGCAGCAACGAGTCCTGTGGAGTACCAGGACAAGCTCTACTTGCACTTGAAGGCAAACCTGAGCAAAGTGAAAGCCTATGTCTCAGAGATGGGGAGGAGAATCCCCATCCCCGACCAGTGTGTTATTGAAGGTAAGAGGCTGAGATCACGAGAACTTTACCACTGCTCTGAAAGTCCTCTCAGGGTTCAAAAAACTGGTAGCAAAGTTCCTCTAGCACGGAACTCCTGGATAGGGAGGAACGTTAGTTTTATAAAGCAAATGGCAGTGGTTTGAAATCTTCTAATGGGTTGGACTCAACCATGCAGGCTTATGGGTAAGCAGGTGCTTAATACTTGAGCCCCCCTCTTGGCCCATGTGGTCTAGAGCAGAACTGTGTCTCCTTCCTCACTATTGTGATATTATTAAATCAGTTGACTTAAAGACACACCAGAAATAAAGCTGGGCAGAACCCCCAGGTCAGCACATTCCAGTACAGACACAAAAGCTCCTTGAAGGCACAACAGAACGTGATCCCCAGTGCTTCGGCTTGGGTTGGATCCTATCTCATCGCTTCCCTGGGGTTGTTTCATGTTCTCTGCTTTCATCAAGGATGGGTGTTTGTTTTCAAGTGCTGGAGACTGCGGGGGAGGTGGGTGATACACTGCAAGACGAGTCTTTGATGCTCCTCTTTGAAGTAAATCCTTTAGGTTGGGTTGTGAGCCTCCTGCAGCAGTCGCTCCCTTTAACGTGAATTTGTGCACTGGTGGCCGTGAGCTATTTACAGCCCAACACTGCAGTGGGCCACGGTGATTCCAAAGAGTAGCTGACTCAAATTAAATTAGATTGTGGTCACTTAAAACATCATATTCTAGCACTAATAACTTCAGGTCCATCAAACATCGTCTTCCAACACTACGTAACTTCAGGGCCATCAAACGTCAGCTCTTGTTGATAAAATATTTCTTTGCTTAGTTTTCAAATGGTCAAGTTGAAAACCAGTTTCCACTCATTAAAGGGATATAACTAGATTTATTTAAAAAGCTTGGGTTTCTGAAGAATCTCCTAAATATCTTCAATTCCAGGTTTCCCATTTGAAATAGTTATTCAGTAGAATTAATGACAAAACTTTTGTTTCATGAATTACAACAGAAAAATGAGAGTGAACAATCTGGCTTTTGGAGTGCAGAATACCATGACCTTGCGTTAATCACACACAAGATGCTGAATATTTTTACATGTATTGCTCAGTTTCCTTTCTGAAGAACCTCTTACAATATGTTCTAGGCACGTGACTATTTCTAAATTCACTCAAACTATTGTAATTTCCTGAAAATCCTGAGCTAACATTCTTAGGGAAATTCTCTGAGTAGGGGCACATGTGCAGAACAGGCGATTTATGTGACTCATTCTGAATATGTTGAAGAAAGAGTCTGGCTCGTTATGCAGGGGACAGCTTTGTTAATGTTTCAGCTATTACAGAAACCTCTCCAGTTAAAACCGTGTAGTTATGGGACTTCCATGATTCCTGCACACCGTAAAGGCCTGTTTTACTTTTTAAATAAGTGGGTCTCATGGACCTTTCTGGGGAGGCAGGGATGGCAGTGGATTGAGTGGGTTGGGTAAAAGATGGATTCTGGTATTATGCATCCTTGGTGTTAGGAGCTGCCTGCAATGGGCACAACATCCAGCTGAGACCTGAGTCCACTCTCCCTGGCGTAGACCCGATTACCCTGCTTGCAGCTGGTGGGCTCCATTTGCTCTAGCCTTGCTGGGTCTCACCTCGAACTCTGCATGTTGGACGATGTTGTACATATTCCTCTTGTTTCCCAGCTGCAGAGGGATGGTGGATCAAACGCTTGGCCATATGTGTCCCGCCTGTGGGAGTGGCTGGTGTCAGATAGTTCCCAGAC
>NW_010393608.1:45291-46033 GCF_000710305.1 Buceros rhinoceros silvestris | reverse complement strand
GGAGTGGCTGGTGTCATAGAGTTCCCAGCCACAAGCCTGTACGGCTGCTGGATGTGGTTATAACTCGAGGGCAGGTCCTTGTTTTCCACTGTAGTTCTCCTTGCTCTTTAGATAGTTGGGAAAAAATGCTATTGATGTGTACGCTCAGAGCATGGAGTGTCAAGCAAGCTGTTGGAAAGAAAACGTTTGATACTATCTGTGTTGAGAGGATGCTGAAGGATTCGCACCTCTCCAGCCTGCCCTGCCCTCTTTTTAAGAGGATGGTGCCCAGGGAGATGTAGTGCCTCGTTTAGTCCTCGGTCCCTGAAGCAGTGCCACCCAATGAGAAATATTATCACTGCTTTAGAGCAGGAAGTCACTCCTGGTTCCTCGGTGCCCTGAAATCCAAACACAAACATTTAGTGGCATTTATGACAGAAGGCTGCACGAGGCGGCAGCAGGGCAGCAGGTTGCAGCGCGCTGGCCCTAAATCTGGTTGTTATTAGGTTTTATGCTGTACTGCGAGGTAAATCGGTACCATATGACAGCGTAGCTGGAAAAGCTCATTGCTCCCCTGCAGTGCTCACCCCTACACCGGCCTGATAAATTCCAGCATTCCATAAGCCGAACGCTGATTTGCAACAGATGGACCTCGTGTCCTTTGGTGGGATCACCAAGCTGCATAGGCTCAGGCCGGCGTTTCCAGAGGATCAACGCTGCTCCTGGTAGGCCAAAAAAAATACAATAGGTGGCATTTTGGTCA
>NW_010393608.1:39322-45109 GCF_000710305.1 Buceros rhinoceros silvestris | reverse complement strand
ACCACAGGACGGCCATCATGCTCGCGGTGATCAGTGCTGACAAGAATGCGGAAAAACTCACAGCGCAGTGGGGAGCATAATAGAAACATCAACCTGCTCATCGCTTGCTGCCCTCACCTACGTGGTAACAGCAAACCCTGTGCTTTACACCTGATCTGGAAGCACCAGTTTAAACAGGCTGGTCTCCAGAAGCACTTTACCTGCTGGCTGGGAGAGTCCGGTGGGGTGGTGGTGTCACTCTCCTGGGGGAAAAGCCACACCCGAGAGCTTCTGGGTTGGCCCAGGATGGACCTAGCAGTTCCTGCAGGAGCTGTGTGTGCAGGCAGGGTGAGCCCGCCGCCTGCTGCCATGCTGGGGGTGCTGGGCAGGGCTGGCTCAGGGGTGCAGCCAGGCGGTGGCAGGAGCGGGACGTTTTCCCCGGAGCCACTTTCCTACACACGCCTTACAGGCATTGTGCTTCGATCCTCCATCCGAGGATGCGCTTTTGCTTCTGAAAATGGAGCAATGTGGCAGAGAAGTTTTCCTGTTGTTCCTTCCCAAACGGCACCAGCTTTTCACCGCCCCGAGGGTGAAAGGCTTTATGAAGTTAAGCTAATCTGGATGTTCTCCAGTGTGGCTCTTTGCACTCGGATTTGGACTGGGTGTGTGGAGTGCATTGTAGTGGCTCTCCAGACCCCATTTCATGCCTTCTCCGTTAATTTTTGTGTGACTTACTGGAGGTGAAATCTGTTGGACTGAGTTATGGCATGCATGCAAAGCTCGTAGTGGTAGAACACATAAAAATCTGCATTCTTGAAGCTAGTTGCTTTAAAAATTAACCTTTTCTCCCATAAACCTATTTCTCGTTTGCATACTGATTTGTAATCCAGACTGAGGAGATCAGGCAAAGGAAACCGAGGCAGTTTAAAAAGGCTTAAAACTGAAATTCAGAAAGTTGTATCCATGTCTTATTGCCTGGTTTCATGTTTATGGGTGGGTTTGAGTCTATTTGGGAAATTTATGAGCATACTTTTACTCCTATTAACAGATTTTATTTAATAGTAAAGGATTACCAATGTAAATCAAATAAGGCATTAATTGTTCCCAGAACCAGTGACTCTGTGCCCACTTCCCCATGTCCCTCCTGGTTAGCCCAGCATGTTAGCAGGAATAAACAACAATTACCAACTCCACCGACATTCTTCTGTTTATATTTTGTTCTTTTTCCCCAGGCACAACCACTCAGTAGTGAACTTTAAAATTGCAACGTATATTCTCTCGTTTCCTGTAGGAAAAGCAAGTTGTTGCTTATTTTCTTGCTAGAAGTTTGTGACTTGCCAGCAGACGCGATGAGAAACGTTTCTTGACTGGAGGAGCGTTTCCTTGGGCTCTTGATCAGACACTGCCGTCTGGGGCATTTGGTGACCATGTGGGCCTGTTTCGTGCCTGGCGTTGCCTTTCACACATTTCTTGTGCTTTGGAATCCTTTCCTTGTGCTACTCGGACTCTCCCTCTAAGCCAAGCCGAGGAGGACAACTCATCCCTGGTGACTCTTTATGGAGAAGATGTGCCCCAGTGACCCCAGCTGCTGCTGCCAGCGAGGCAGGAGAGCAGGATGTGGGTGCAGCTGGGTACGATGCCCAGGGGATGCTGAGATGAGGAACTGCTCGAGTGGAGAGATGCACAGAGCTCTAAAATGTCTCGGCTTCGGTTTGCTCTCAGGTGCTCCTCAATAGGGATAACTCAACTCGCGGTGATCGCATAAACCAGGCACCCGCTGGGTCGGTTCAGTGCCTTACCCCAGATACTCAGCATTTGCTGCTAATGAGCTGAAGCCAAGCTGTGGACTTTTCTCCTTTGCCGAGTTAACTGCACTGGTGCTTACCCTAAACAAAATCCACATCACCATACAGGGACTCCTCACCTACCAAAGCTGCTTTGCACTGGAGCCCGCTGGTCTGGTGGAGCCAGGCTGCCCTCCTTTTCTCCGGGGTGTGGGGTCACAGGCAGAGATCCCCAGTGCTGAGAGACTGGTCTCTCTGCCTTCCCAAAGGGAACCAGACATACGACATGTGCCAGAATTCCCTCTGAGGAGCTCGTTTTTCGTGCCAGTAGCTCAGCAGCAGCGCGGCTCTGGGGTGGCAGGCATTCAGACCAGGGCAGCCTGTGCATCAACCCGTGATTGCCTTCACTAAGTCAGTGCCCCAGCGAGGGTGCTCTGAACCCAGGTACACCTTGTCCCTGAACTGTCCCTTTCCTCCTTGTGCAGTATCTTTGAGGTGTTGACACATGCAAGGCATTGTCCTGGCCCAAGCGAAACGATCGTATCCGTGGTCCAGCTCCCAGAGCCAGCGCTCTCACACGGTCGTAAGCCAAGTGTGTCTATGGGTCTTGTTGTTTTCTTTTTCCACAGCTAAGGTGTTTTCAGTGACAATCTGATCCATTGATACTCTTGCTCTAGGGACCCGTCTTGTTGTGCCTCTGGTGAACTCATTTCTCGTGCATTGCGGGTTTGTGTGAAATCCTAAATTTGTTACATTTCTTTCCTATGCTTTCACATCTTGATTAGATGAAAAATGTTATAACCAACAAGTATTTCAAGATGGGCTGTTGTTGAACACAAAGGCTGCTTCTGACATCGGTCTCCCTTGTTGCTGCCTCATTGTCAGGAGATCCAGATCTGCTGTTTAAACCATCTCCTATCAGGCAGATTTAGTAAGCAGTTTCAACTTATTTTTCCAGTTAGGCTGTTGGCTTACAGCAGTTTCTCGCTGCACCTTCGTGGCACGATGACTCACCAGGACAGCGTGAGGCTCTGAGTAATGCGCCCTGCGAGGCCGGCCCGTGCTGGCCTCCTCAGCGGTGTGGTTCCTCTTGTGGACACTGCACAGTGGGACCTGGCTGACCTGCTCTGCAGGAGCCTTTGCTGCTCTCCTCCTTCAGAACGCTTTGGCTCTGCCCCTGCAGGTGCCGGCAGGGCATGGACCAGCAGCTTGTCCTTCTGTCTGTCCGTTAGCTAGGAAACAAGTGCAGAAACAGCAGTTGGCGGGACTGGTTGTTCCCCTCTCCTTCCAAGTTCAACTCTCCAGCTGGGTGAAGAGGGTGCAGCTCTCTCCTGTGGTTCCATCAAGGTCATAGTCTAAGAATCTCCGTCTTTTTTTTCCCAAGCCTTTTTACCTTGGACAGCCCCATGGTTCTCTTTAGAGGGGCTATAAAAAGGTACCGCTGTTTTAATTTAATTAAGCAGTCTCGTTAGGTTACGCTGAAGATGCTGTTATCAGTGAGTAGTCATCCAAAGACAGAAAATGAGGGTTCAAGGTCAGTATTGTGCAAAAGCAGAATCACATCTCAAGGGCTTCATTTCCAGTTGAAACCAGCACAGGAAGTTCAGAGTTAGGTAACGTTATGTAGCATATGGCTTTCGCCCTGAGCAGTGGACCCCAAAGGACAACTTCAGACCACGTGAAACCCCTGTGGGGTTCTTATCAACAACTGATAAGATCCAGACACTTCCCACCCTTCCCAGTGGGTATCTGGACGCATCTGCAGTCCCTTGTCCTTGCTGGACCTGGAGCTCCCCACCTTTTCCTCTCCATGTGGTTATTTTTTTGCCGGAGTCTGTGGCTAGGTTGGCAGCCGTGGGCTTTGCTGCTGGCTGCCCCTGCACTGGCGTGCTGGTTCGAGCAAGTCACTGTGTCAGCTGAGCCTTGCGGTACAGCCACAGCCATGATCCCTGGTCCTTGTGTGTGGTGCCTCTTGGCTGCAAAAGCTGCAGCTCTCTGGCTAAGTGTGAAAACTGGGTATGATCAGCAGACCTGCAGCACGTACACTTGGTCAGAGGTGGGTTTGCAGGACCTGGAGCCCCTAGAATCCAGGCTGCAGCCGGAGCTGCATGGGTAGGTTCAGGTGGACCTGAGCTCTAGAGCTGGGGCTCCTGGGTGGATGGGGAGGGCGGCTGTGGCTGAGAGAGCTTGTGGTGCAGGGCAGGAGCTGGCACATCTGCTCCTCGCCACGGTGCAGGGCTCTCAGAAAACTCACTAATGCTTCCCCTTGAAACTCTGCTGTTTCTGGCGATGAATTTATAAGCTGGCCTGCACAGCCAACGTGCTCATGCACAGCAGTGTTGGAAAGGGATTTAAGCATTTTCTGGCTCCTGGAGAATCCGTTGCAAGGGACAAGTACCACAGCTTTTACCAGTGGCTGAAGGAGCCTGTTTCTGGCAGGGATCTGGGTGCTGTCCTCCTCCACCCCTCCTGAGACCAGCGTTCAGCTGTGCTCTCTCAGCAAGGACCCCACAGATGCCAGCCCCCCCATATGCCTGTTTCCTAATATGGGATGGTTTTTCCAACAGACTCTTTAAATAAGAGCAAGCAACACCTGGTTTTGACAGATCTGTCTGGTTCGGTAAGTTCATGGTGGCATGAGAAAGCAGGCAGCAGAGCGAGAGCCTGGCTGTGCGCTGCCCCGTGCCTTCCGCGTTCGGGAATCGATGGTGCCCAGGTCAGGTTGAACTCACTGCGGGTGACGTCTCTGGTGCTGTCAGAGAGCACAGACACGGCAGTGCCCTTCCAAACGCCGCAGGAGTTGACCCTGTCTGAGGTCCCCCCGGTCCGCCCAGGCACTGCTCGATTGCACAGACACTGCTAAAGGTGTCTGTCTCTTATGTAGGCGACTTTAATACCGTGTGTCTTTATTTCTAGATGCTGTCAGGAGCTGCGTGGCAAAGCTGTTCTTCAGCTGTCCCCTGAAGGGCCATTACTGCCTGTACAGTAAATCCAGTTTCACCCTCGTCAGCCGGCAGCCCCCGCTGTGGATCCACATCATGTTCCTCTTCCAGCAGGTGGGTGCTGCGCAAAGTAGGTTGGGTTTGTACTTGGAAAAAATGGTTTACGGGTTAATAATACACATCTAATCGAGAGTGCTTTGTGACACCAGTGATTTCTCCGGTAGTCATTAGGGTGAAGTGATTCGACCGTTTATAAGTTTTTATAATTCTGTTAAGCACAACAAAATCAAACAGTCTGGAGAGATTACAAAGTCTGGGGATAAAAAAGTGGGACCAAGCCTTATTGTCCTTATTCAAGCAAAAGTTCCAGTAAGTCCCAGTTGTGTTGCAAACGCGCAGGAGCATTGCTGTGGATTTGAGGGGGAGCAGAATGGACCCCCGAGACTGCAGGCGGGGGTTGGAGGTGCAGAACCCACCGGGATTTTCTACAGCAGCAGTTTGGACCGAGCAAGACTTGCCAAGCTGTTGTTCTCCTGCCAGCCCTCCAGCTGTTTCCTCGCCTTTAATACCCTTCCCGATCACAACCCAGTATTTGGACATCCGTGGAATTTCCTAATAGGTTACAACTAGTAATTGGGAGAGAAAACCCTACAGTCACGCTTCAAGATGAAACAGATGGGTTTGTCTCTAAAATAGCCTAGTTCTGTTTCTTGATCTGTGCAAAGCTGGTCGCTGAAGTTCATCCCCCCCACGGCAAGCTTAGGAACACGTTTATCCAAAATTTAAAACACACACAGCGAGTTCTGCCGTGAATTTAACAGCTTAAATTGCTCTTCCCTGTGTTTGCTCCCAGAAATAAACGTAAAAAATGTTTTTCAGAAATGCAGGTGAGTGGGAGGTGGTCAGGGAAGGAGAGGACAGTGACAGCAGAGCAGAGGCAGAAACAGGAATGAGAAAAGAAGATGAAAGGGGAAAATAAAGGAAGCAAATTACTCTGTGAATGAAAACCCAAAGAAAGAGGTTGGGTTTTAACAGGACCAGGAGAGGATAAATAAATAGTGTTACAGATGTATCGTTTTATT
>NW_010393608.1:35952-39203 GCF_000710305.1 Buceros rhinoceros silvestris | reverse complement strand
TGAGAGGAAAAGAGATGTTTAAAAACATGGAAAGAAGTACTAAAACACTCAAGAAGGAGAGAGGAAGCCGCAAAGCAGTTGCCACCTCAGAGGGGCAGTATCACTTCCCTTCCCCACTCCTCCCCGCTCGGGTGCCCACTGCCCCCTTCCCCATCCCACGCGCCCCTGCAAGGTCCTGCTTCCGTTGGAGGCCACCCCCAGACACCAGTCCCTCCATCTGCCAGGGCTCTCCCTGCCCCGGGCTGGGCAATGGCGTTGGTCCCACTGCAGCTCTGCTTTTATTCCCTATTGCCTTTATTCCCTGTTTGCTCCGGCCGTGCCGGTGCTACCCCCGGCCCCGTGCCCCTGTGCCAAGGAGCCCCCAGCAGAACCCCCTGTGCCGCCAGGGCCAGGCTCAAGGCAGTGCAGTTCGCTCAGTGTCATTGCAAACATGCTGTAAACCAGCACTTAACACGCTTTTTCAGGGAAAAAAAATGATTCCTCTTGTGTTGCACCGAGCGTTCGAGCCTGCTGTGAGTCAGGAGGGCGTTTAACATCAGGGAATTCATGTTTTTCTTTCGTTTGAAATCCTAAAGCTTTTAAGTACTGGATGTATAACTATTATTAAATTAAAAACAGGCACTAAATTCAGCCCTAGGATAACATTATCGAAGCCTGTGAAATTGTACAAGAGGTAAATTTGACATAAAATGTATTTACAGTGTGTTAATAATCAGTTAAATGAAAGGCTGGTGATAAAGCTGTAGTTTTCAGCAGGTAATTCCCAGATTCACAGACAAATAGATGGATTGTGAAGATTCCAGCACTAGTTGCTGTATTTTTATTCCTTTTTTGCCAGTTGCTCCAGATTCTCTTTGACATCACAGTCAGCAAAAGTGAAAGAAAGAGACTTTTTCTCTCAGGTTGCCAGGACAGATCCTTAGCTTCAGGGTTTCGAAGTCCCTGGGTTGGAAGCTGTGAAATGACCAATTATTAGTGCAGGGCAGGAGGAGGAGAGGATGTGAGCGGGGACCTGAGAAACCTGCTGGGAAACCGTGGTTAACGAAAGGGAAAAACCGCAAGGAAGGGGCGCTGATAGCGAGGCCACTGGCAGACGCGACACTGAGTGTCGCAGGTTCATTGAGATCCTCCTCTACACGACTTGTGGTTTGATTCCCTTCTCGGCTGGGACAGCATCACGCCCCTGTGGCAGCACCAGTGATTAAGGGACTGCCCAACGTGTCCCTTTCTAGCACCTTCCCTGGAGTCACTCATAAATTTGCCAAACAGGGGCTCTCTGGGCTGCCGCTTCCCAGGGCAGGCGGCTGCCTGGAGCTGACCGCTCCGCCCCTGTGCCTCGGGCAGAATGATCCGGCTGTTGCTGACAGCTTAGCTGGAAAAAATGCATTGCCTCAGCCACGAGAAAATTCCTGGTGGGAGTCTCACTGGAGCAGGTCTGGTCAGTCGGGTGCCAGACAGTGGGATTAGGATTGTTGAGCTTCTGCTTAGAAAGAGGAGACGGAACGTCCATCCAGGAAAGCGATGCGAAAAGGGCGTTTGTTCGTATTGCAGAATCGTATTGCAATAGGGAAGATCAGCTCAGTGGCGCGCTCTTGGCTCCGGCACACAAATGCATTTTTGAATTACAAGATCACGCAGCAGATTCAGCAGGGGCCACAATGCGGAGCACTGGTGTTCCTGTAACCCGGGCTGCATGCGTGGTTTGTGCAATGAAGAGTGTAATGATGTTGAAATACTGGGTTCAGGCTGGACGGGGCTCTGAGCAACCTGGTCTAGTGGAAGGTGTCCCTGGCCATGGCAGGGGGTTTGCAGTAGGTGATCTTTAAGGTCCCTTCAACTGAAACTAGTCTGTGAATCTAAGATTAGAATAATTCCTGGCAGGATAAGGCTGCTGTCCTTTGAAACTGGAGGTGACAGCACCCAACCCAACAGAGGTTTCACCTTGTCAGTGTTCAGGGCATGAATAGTCCTGTCCTCTGCCAGCCAAATTTGTCTCGGACGTGTTCCGTGGAGTTTTTCCCTCTTGCATTTCACCCCACTGGCTGTTCAGTGCAGTTGCAAACACCGCACTCTTACTCTTCCCCTTCGCACAAGGACCAAGCGATGGTTCAAATAATCACACCCAAACCTGCAGTGGTGCCAGGCAGCTCTTCGCGCTGACTGGTGAATGCCGTGGCTTGTCCAAGAAGATGCACGTCCCTGAGATCTGTCCTGCTGCTAATGGTTTGGTGGGCCAGCAATTCCATACAAACGTGACAGGCAAGTTGCGGTGTGTAGTGGTGGTTGATAGATAATCTCTGGTGAGCCACAGACCTTAAAGACATGGGATGTACGACTGAAAATAGCCCCACAACAAAATGCAATATTTGAGGGTTTATTTAATTGGGTGCGTATTGATCCATCGTAACTCCTCACAGAGAAGTGAACTCATCCCTGCTTATTTTGCGTGGCTGGACAAACAAGATGCTCTTTGCTAATGGCCAAGTAAAAAATGCTTTAAACCCTGTTTTCAACATTTTCTTCAGAGCTTGTTTGCAGAACCTTTGTCCATACACAGCAATTCTGTGCAAGTCCTGAAGGCCCTGTGGGAGAAGACGCAGCTCAAGGGGACGCACAGTTTTGAGACTGCCATGATCCAGTCCACGTTTCCGCACCAAAAGGTAAGCTGTTTTTCCTCAGGAAAAAAAAGAGAGAAGAACTTTGCCCTGACTCTTAGCACAAAGACCTTTACGATAGCTACAGCATCTTTGCTGTGCTCACCTCGGCAGGGGGAAAACAAACCCCCTTTCCCTGCCCCTTCCCCTTCTTTGCTTTATCTCTCGAGCCTTCCGAGCATTAGCGCTTTCTGCCGTGCCAAGCCCACTCCTCCTGGTCGGCTGCCCGGGGTCCGCAGTGCCTGCCTCCTGCCTGCCTTTGGTAGGAAGCGCTCCGCTGGGGGGCGGTTCAGAAGCATTCTCCAGCCACCGGAGTTCTCCCCTCTGCCGAGGGTCCACAGTGTGGTTTTGCGCTCTGCTTTGAAAGGTCTCCAGGCGTGTTCTCCACCCCTTCCTACACCCTTCATGTGGATTGTTCCTGACGTGATGACAACTAGCAATGCTACGTATGGATTTTCTTTTCCTGTGCAGTTCAAATGCAGATGAGCTGCTCTGTGGACTGTTTGGCAGCCCTTGGAAATTCACCTAGTTAAACCCAGATGGGGATTGTGGAAATGATCTCGTGCACAGGCACCGTTAATTACCCCTATCACTTTA
>NW_010393608.1:35527-35815 GCF_000710305.1 Buceros rhinoceros silvestris | reverse complement strand
TTTCCAAGCTGTTCAGCGTCTCCAGCATTTCAGCAAATGCTATTTCAAAGCTATTAATCAGGCTTCTTGGAAAAGGACGCTGCAGGATTGTAAAGCAAATACCTATTTATTCCTGAACATCTCCATCCAGCTCAATGGGGCGAAATGAATTGTCAAACGTGATTTTAAACCACTCTCTCTCTCTGAGTACTGTACACATGAAGATGTCTGATGGAATAAGATTAACTTCCTAGGGTCACGGCTGATTTAAAACCAGGAGTTCTGTTAGAAACCCCTTCTGAAGCCATG
>NW_010393608.1:35118-35337 GCF_000710305.1 Buceros rhinoceros silvestris | reverse complement strand
CCTGCTGCGGCATGTGAGCAGGGCGGGGGATCCCCCCATCTGAGGCCTGGCTCGGGGCTGGTTTTGCTTAGCCACAGTGCAGCTTGTGCTAAGTATTTTAGCTGCTGTTGAAATCCTGGCCCAACTCATCCAAAGGCATTAGAACTGCTCTTCTCTTCCACACTGGCTTAACTTGAGTCTGTGGCAGGATCTACGAGTTGGAAGTGGAGCTTAAAGCTG
>NW_010393608.1:24770-34945 GCF_000710305.1 Buceros rhinoceros silvestris | reverse complement strand
GAAGAGCGTGCCTTCATGGGGGGGATTAGATGCGGAGCATCACGCACACAAAGCCTACAAGACGTCTTCAGCACCCTGGAAACATGATTAGTCTCCAGCACGTCACCCACGTGATCCTACTGCTGCTCAGACGGAGCATGTGGCCTGAGTGGGGGAACTGTCATCTGTCTCTGAGTTCCCAGGACAGCGGAGCTGGAAAGGAGATTCCGACCTGCCTCAATTTAACGAACGAAGCAGCCAGGTGAAGTTTGGGAACTGGGGATCTGCAGCTTGCCTGAGCAGCAGCTGGGCAGACCTAACCCACCTGAAATGGGGAAAGACTAATGTTCGGTCTCAGGTTCCCCAACATGCCACTGGATTTACTGTCTTATTTTTGGTTTTGCTTATTAATACAGAGCCTCAGTTTGTTTCGAGTGCAATTTCCACTCAAGTTGCTGAAAAAAGCCCCACGGAGTTTTCTGGGAGCAAGCCCTGGGTCTGTGTGAGGAAGGTCTCCTTGAGCTGTTACATTCCCAGCATGCCCAGCCAGAGCATCCCCGGTGCGACATGGTCCTCGCTGCGCTCCACAGACCGAGCTGCTGCAGCAGTCTCTCTCGGGTTTTCATTTCAGCAGCTTTTCCCACTGCTAATAGAACTTCAGATACTGTGACTGATGTGACAAAACAAAACGACAGCGCTGTCAAGGCTGTTCCTCTGCCGGTAGTGCAGGAGCCAGATTCCGGGGGTGGTTGTTTCCATAAGCGTAGCACTTTTAATTTAAAATATTTTGAAGTCTGTTGATATAAATGCAGCGTCAGCAACCTGCACTGTAGTTCGTATTACATTTCACGTGTCGTGTGACAGCAGTGGCTGAATGCTCTGTCGGAACTGAGGAGTGTCAGTGCTGTGGGGGACGGTCGGACCCTCATGGCGGGGTCAGCGCTGCGACACTGCTCGGCAGTCGCTCTGCTTTGGCCCTGTGACCCCGCTGCTAACCCACAATAAATGAATTCAGACTTTTTTTTTTTTACTATGTATTTTGCAAACCTGGAGAAAAATCTATTGCATCAGTGATGGATTCCAGAGCAAATTCTGTGAAACGGTTTCAGGTTTACATTGCTGTAAGCGATTTCTGAGCTTGGCCTGGGATGCGTGCGCAAGGAACTGCGGCGGATACCTGGCTTTCCGAAAGCATGTCGTGTTTCACTGGGCATGCCACAAAAAATATTTATACAACGCAGCCTAAGGCGTGCCAGACGTAAAGCGGTTCCAGATGTGCATCCTCCCAGATTTCCGCTCGGTTGCTTCAGAGCTCGTTATCAAAGCACACACGGGCCACGCTACGAGAACTAAGCCATTGTTGGGCTTTTTGCTGAATTCTTTGCGTTGCCTCATGCTGTGTCAGAGGAGTGAGCTGGTGACTGCTTTATGAGCCCCGTGTGATGCCCTAAGAGAGGCTTTTGTGGAGCAGCAATGCAAGAGAACAATTAACATTTTGCAGGCGATGTTAGTCCTGTTCTCCCCTCGCCTCCGTTTGCTCTCCCAGTTCAGGCAGCAGGAAGAAGTGCCACATTTTCACGTGGAGTCACTGAAGTTTTCAAGATGATGGAGCATGGGGATGAGATAAATCTCTCCTCTCCAATTAGGCTCTTTCCCGTGTTTCCCCCACCGAAATAAGTGGTTTACTGCAGACCGCTTCAAGCATGCTGGAGTGCGGAGTGGAGAAGACAGATGGCTGCAGGGACATTTCAGTGGTATTTGTCCTCTCTCCATCTGGAGTTGGCTCGCTGCAGCCATCTCAGGATGGAGAAGTCCCAGGCTTTCTGTTCAGCACCCGGGAGCCCCCAGTAAGTTAAAACTGGACATTTGGCTCAGCTGAGTTTGTCCTCCAGGGCGGCGGCTGGAAGTCTGGAGTGGTCTCGAGTGTTTCGGTTCTGGTGTGAAACAGCCATTTCCTGGGTTGGAAGAGGCTGGGGGCAGAGACACCGTGCTGCCGGCTCTCCCGGCCGCCCTCCTGCACCCTCTCCTTTGCTAAAGCTTGTCCGAAAAGTCCCGAATTGGGCAACTCCACCCTCCGCCCGGCCTCGTTCAGTGCGATGGACTCATGTCGCTGGCAAGGGACGGTGTTTTCCCCACCGCCTGTGTAAACTCCTGTTTTCTTTGGGCTGCAGCGCACGACATTGCGGATCTGTGGAGACCCCACATAAACAAACAGGAGGGGTTCTGAGTGGCCCTGGCCATTCCTCTGTGCTTGCAGGGAGTAACTTGGTTGCTGTTATTTAACACCACCATTTGTTTAAGTGTGAGATCACAAATCCATTTTAAAATTGAATATTGAGGTTTAAAACATACTGCACTATACAGTGGTGTTAATTGCCTCCAAAGAGTATCCTCCAGGTTTTCCCGTTCTTGGAGCTGCAAATTCCCTTTCTGAAGGTTTCTTTGATCCTGTCAGACATTCAGGTCACTTTGCAGAGGCTTAACCCTCACTCGTCACAGGCAGGACAACGTCACATTTACCTGTGTGTTTCATCCTGTTGTTGCTGAGGTTTTGGAACTGTTCACATTCACATTTATATCGACCATTCATATTAGTGCTTCTCACTAGAGGTTCAGAGCCTCTATTCTTTCTTAAAAAACAAAACAAAACCAAAACAAACCTATAAACAAAGTGGTCCCCAGCCAAGTAACTCCTGCTCTGAAGGGGGATCTGGCTGGACAGGAGGAAGTTCCCAGCACTGAGGTGTGTTTAGCAGAGACCACGACCTTCTGGATCAGTGAAAAAATCCTGAGAGGGGGCTGGATGTCATCAAGGTGGTTCAGCTGGTGGGAAATGTGATGGGCAGGACTGCTGAGCGTGCTGCTGGCAGCAGCGTTGTGGAGGCAAAAAAAATCCCAGATCAGTCCTCTGCCTCCTACAGACTACTGTCATTTATATAAGGAAAAGATTTATGTATTGTATAAGGAAAAACTTCTTTGCTGTGAGGGTGGCAGAGCCCTGGCCCAGGCTGCCAGAGAGGTGGTGGAGTCTCCTTTGGAGAGATCCCAAACCCACCTGGATGCCGTCCTGGACACCCTGATCTGGTGAGCACTCCCTGGCATTTTGAATTCAGTAGTGTAAACACAGCCCACATGGGTACATGTCTCCCATGTCACATTTGTTCCACCAGGTTACACTGCTCATACCTGAACACTCCAACACAGGTCTTTCATTCAAACCGCGTGGTTCCATCTAACATGAGGAAAAACTTCTTTGCTGTGAGGGTGGCAGAGCCCTGGCCCAGGCTGCCAGAGAGGTGGTGGAGTCTCCTTTGGAGAGATCCCAAACCCACCTGGATGCCGTCCTGGACACCCTGATCTGGTGAGCCTGCTCTAGCAGGGGGTTGGACTGGATGGTCCCCAGAGGCCTCTTCCAACCCCACCAGTCTGGGATTCTGTGCTGCTGAGGATGGAGAGATGTCCTGCTTAGCACATTTGCCCTGGCAGGTTGTTTGCCCCCAGGAGAACCATGGAAAAGGACACTCGTGGGTGCCTGTTGCATCCCTCAGTGATTTCGGGTTGGCAGTGCAGTGGTTCACCTCACAAGTTTGTTTTTTCTCACTGTTGGCCTAGGACCTGGACCATGTGCAGATGCACCTGGAAGAAGTGAGGTTCTTTGATTTGTTTGGCTACAGCGAGGAAGCGGGAGCTTGGCAGTGCTTCATGTGCAATAACCCAGAGAAGGCGACAGGTAAGGGGTCGGCCTTCATCATGGGTGCTGGAGTCGTGGTGGGTGAAGGATGGAGCAGCGAAGCTCACAGATAACGCTGCAATGGTGGCAGAGGTTGGAGAAAAGAAATGCAAACTTTCCAGCACAGCGCAGGCAGGACACTATCTTAATTGGAATTCTCCATTAACTCCTCTCGTCTCACCATCTCTGATGAGATGGAGAGCCAAGCGCTAACCGTGTTTGGCCTGTGCTTAGACAGATAGAGTAAAAATTTAATGTATCATAGAATCATTTGGTTGGAAGAGACCTTAAAGATCATCAAGTCCAACTGTTCCCCCGGCACTGCCAGGGTCCCTAAACCATGTCCCTCAGCACCACATCCACACGGTTTTCAAACACTTCCAGGGATGGGGACTCCACCACCTCCCTGGGCAGCCCGTTCCAATGCTTAATAACCCTCTCCGTAAAGAAATTTTTCCTAATATCTAACTAGACCCATAAATCTGCATGACTACTCACCACTGGGGAGAGGGAGGGACCAGCAGCACCTTGTAGTGACCAGATAAGAGAGTTGCATCTGCTAGGCTGTATCCCAGGTCCTCTGGAGACCGTAGAGGTGCCACATGGCAGGGGACACTGGCATAGATATGATACTTGATTCATGTCATCTTCCTTCTCTGAATTATTCATTTTAATATAACGGAATCCCTAGTACGCATCGTCCTAGGAGCAAGGCAGCGCTTAGGAACAGCCATAACCCTGCAGCGGCGTTAGAAACCAGGGCACATGGGAAACCCGCCTCTCCCAGGTGAGAGCTCCTGGTTACCACGTGGTTTCGATCAGCACACTGAACTCCAGAGAAATGGCCTTTTGCCTAGTTGTTTTTTGCCACTCTGTTAAAGTCTGCGCAATTCTGGCCAAGAATTTTGAGTATTTTGGCTGGGCCTCTGAATAATTGGCTGTCCCAGCTGTATATTTTAACAGCTAGCATCTCTTTTTATGTCATCAACCCTCGGTTTAGTACGTCTTGCAAGAGCAGCACAGCCTCTGCTGCAGGCCAGGCTGCCTGGCTCATTTCCTGGGTGTCTGAGCATCTTCCTCTTGCCACAACTCTCGTGGGACCCGATGACCATAAAAGAAATCGTGCTTTGAGCTGAAATTTCATCTCAGTCCCATGGTCTTGCTGTGGTTTGTGCATCACAGCAGTGACAGATGTATGTCAAGCTACAAGGAGGAGTCTGTCTTGTTTAAAATTTCAAAGCTTAATGAAATGGCTTTGTTTTGAAATATCAAAGACATTTAAGGGGTCCGAAAAGGGGAGAGTTTGGAGGAAACTGTTGATTATACTAGTGGGGCAGCTGTACTGGAGCCACCTGACCAGGTGAACGTGGCGAAGTCAAACCTTGAGGGTGACATGAGGCCACCTTTTCCTTGTTGATGCTGTGGGTTTTGCTGATGACACCAGGCTGGAGCCATCGAAGGACGGCTGACGCCTCTCTCCCCTGTTGCTCTCCTGCCAAAGCACCATGTCCTCCAAGGAGAGGCCAAAGAAGGGCTGGAAGCAGGATACGGTGCAGGAAGGTCCATGTGGCTCCGCTGCCAGGAGCGTGGTATTGGGACTGGGATCCGAACCCCACCAGTATGACCAGTATAGAGCTGTTAGTATCAAATGAGTCTGAACTCAACAGCAGTAAGAGAAGTGGGCAGTCATTCCTGCAGAGTTCTTCAGTGCTCCACAGTCAGCACAAGAGCCTGTGGAAGTGGAGATCGTCTCTGCCCCGAGACAAGAGGCTCTTGAGTGTGTTTGCAGAGCACTTCACGCTACTCAAGGTGTCAGTTCAGCTGTAGAATGGTCCTCGAGATTTTTGCTTTATTTTTCTGAAGTATTGCAAGAGCTCAGGAGCATGGAGGATGCTGGGACACATGGAAGTGATTTTCCCTCCTCAAGTGCTGGAGGCACCGGGGGTGGTGCCTGGACTCTGCAGGGTTACTGCAGGACTGTGGAAGGTAGTGCTCAGTGGAGTGAAAACCGCCGGGTGAATGGCAGATCCACCTTCGTGTTGGTAATGTCGAGCTGGGGCAGCTGGGGCAAGTCATACCGGAGCGGAGACACGCCAGGGTCATCCTGGGTTCCCAAGATCTGACACAAGAAAGAGGATTCAGAGGTCTCCTTGACTTGGTAAGAAATGTAAAGGCTGTAAAACATCTTTTCATTCCGCAGTGGGAAAACCTTTGAAACCCCAAATACTTTCAAAAGACAAGAGTCATTTCTTCCTCTCAGCAATGCTGTTTGGTAACCAAATTCTTCTGAAGGAAGGAATTCAGAGGGAAATTCTTTTTCTATTATTACCCTTTGGGTTTTGTTAACGCTGGGTTTTGTTGCATTTTTGGGATGCCGTGTTGCAAGATGCCGTTTATCCTCCGGCCTTAGGAAAGCATTATGCCTTAAAGCCTCGATCATGCCTTGGGATGCCAGACCCACGATGGGTCTTTTGGACGTAGCTGGGAGGATTTGTGGAGCCAGACTAGGCTCAGAGGCCGATTTGGTGAGGAAAGAGGCAGTTACGCTTAAGCAATGTGGTGGATGGACCCGAAGTGGCAATTAACCCAGGGAAAGTTGGAGTCTTTCTCATGCATTCCTCAGATTGCAAAGTGTTTCTTATACAACCACACTTTTCCAGAAGAGCTGTTAAATCACCCCCAATTGTTTCTCCCTGCCACCCAGGACGAGCATTCCCACAAATCCCTCTCGCCCACTCAAGTACACCCACGTGCCCAGACTGTGCAGCTGGTCCCGGAGGTGGGAAAACCAGGTCACGCTGTTATGTTATTTAATTTTTTTTAACTGTGACCCATTACAAGGCATTTGCAATTCTGGTACATGCAGCGTGTGCCTCTTGCTAGGACAAGGTGGCCTTTGAGAGCCTCATTTCGACATAACCTCCTGCGTTGCCAGCTGGCCTCACAAGCTCTTGCACAAAGGAACACCTCAGCAAAACCACTTGCTAGACGGAGTGGGAACTGCAGAACGTTCCCGATTCTGGAAGCTCACAAAGAAATTGCAGTAATCCCCGGGGGCTGCAGACGTGCCCGTGGGCAATGATGAGGGTGAAAATGAAGGGTTTTATGAATTCCCCTTTGAAAAAGCGATTTGCTCAGAAAAGCCTGCACCGTTCGCTGCTGAAATGTTCATCTTCTGCTCGCAGCGGCGATTAGCGGGTGAACTCAAAAACATCCCCACTAGAACGCTGGCTTCAACGCAACAAAAAGCGGCATTGGGTAACGGGTCCTCTCCAGGTTTTCGATAAACCCAGACTGGTGGGTAGTGAAGGGGAGTGAATCCCCATCCCGCTGGGCAACTGCACTCCTCCTGCCACTTGCACGTGCCAGGCACTCAGGTTAAGAGAAGGTTTATTATCACGGAGATCGTTCACGATCGGGCTGAATTTTTGTGGGTGATTTTGTTTCATCACATGCCTTAGCTTCAATCTGCCTTGACTTCATCTTGAAAGCATTTGGAGGGTTTTTTTTACTATTTATTCGGCACCCAAACTCCTTAAAGCTCGTTGCATTGTAGCAAGATACAGCTAATAGAAAATAGTTCCAAGAGACACTTCCATCAATGGGCGCTACTCAGGGATAAATTCGTTGGGGAGTTACTGGCTCTGTATTGAGGTTGTCAAAGAAGCAATAGATATTATAGCAAATAATTTTTCATTTTGAGTCTGGGTAACATTTTTAGCTTTATTGTGTGATTTGCAGGAAAACAAAGTTATGACAAATACACAGTAAATACCACCTTTCGAATCCCTTGACTCCTTTTGTGAAGCGGGAGATCTCGTCATACGTGCCAGTGCACCACGGCGCAGTGACTGCAGAGGCAGAGGTGACAGGATCACCTAGTCTGACCTCCTGTCAAGCAGCAGGCACAGAATCTAGTCCAATAGCGCTCGCCTCAGAGTGAGTCAATCTGTGTGACTTGTGCTTATTTTTCTAAAGACGTCAAAACCCGCAGTGAGGACGTGAAGTGAAGGAGAACCCATGACGTGCCCGAGCTGTTGCTCTGGTAATTTAACCGCGCTGTTAAAACGTGGGTTTATTTCTAGTCTCCCTCTAAACGCTGCATCACGTTATGCCCTTCCCTGCTCTGCAGAAAATCTCTACTTGTAGACTTACATCATTCTTGTATCACTTCTCCGAGGTCTTTTAGTTTGCCCGTATTCACGAAAGGGGGAGAACCCAAAGCTAGACATAATTGTCTGATAATTAATGTGTGTACAAGGAATGCGCACACTCCAATGAGCAGCTGATCATGTTTTTACTAAACCTTCTAACTACTAGCAGTGCAGATGCATCTTTCAACCAACCCTGCTCTGCTGGGGAATGCGGTGGGGTCACCAGCTACTCAGTTTGGATGTGGGAAGAGTTCAGACAGAGGAGTAAAGCTCTGTGCTTCTGAGGCAGTTTATTCATGATGCCCCTTGCTAACAGAGCTCTGTGCTCTTACTCCTGCTCACAGCAGGTACTGAACAGTGACAGTCGTGAGTAAAGTCCAGTAAGGACTGGGACAGGCTCCACCAGGGTGTTTGGCAGCTGGAGCTCTTGCCCTGTGAGGAGGGGCTGAGGGACAAGGGCTGGCGCAGGCAATGCTCAAGGACTTCATAGTAGTCTGTCCATACCTGCAAGGAGGTTACCGAGAAGAAGGAACTAGGTTCTTCTTGGTGGTGTGTGGTGGGAGGGCAAGAGACAACAAACGTGGAACTGGAGAGGTCCAGACTGCCTACAGGGAGAATTTACCCACCACGAGGATGATCAAGTATCAGAGCAACTTGGCTAGAGACATTGTTGAGATTTTCAAGTACCCGATAGATAAATCCATAAGCAACCTAGTCTGACCCCATAGGTGACCTTGCTTTGAGCAGGAGGTTGGATGAGAATCCCCTTGAGCTCTCTTCCAGTTGTATTATTCTGTGATTCTGTTAAGTTAACCACAAAGAAAATAAGCAAAAGGACTTAGAAAAATATTGGAAAAGAGCCTCATTCTTATCTTTCATGAATCTTGCTCTTCTAATCAGCCCCTCAGACATACTGGCATCAGATTCATTATGACGACTTTGGAAGCTGACAACAGAATTCCCCATGGGCGCTTTGTGGATGTACTTGAGAAGTGCTCTGTTAGCATCGCTTCCAGCCACTGGGCACTCGGAGAGATCAGCGTTTCTGTGGTAAATCCTGGTTTTGAAAGATTTTGGCCATAAAAATCCACTTCAGGCCAAAATTGCACACTCGCTGCCTTTCTCACGTTGCATTCCTGACGACCAACCACCTCAGTATCTTCTGGTCACTGAATTTTTTGTCCTTAATGCCTTCTTAGTTTGGGTTAAAGCACGTTCCTGCTGCACTGGAATCAGTATCTGAAGCCATTCCCATGGGATGAGGAGCCGGGGAGATGCACAAGACCCAACCCCTAAGCAGTTGTCTTTTCGCATCAAGTCCTTCCCTTGCTGTATCTAGATGTTTATACAGCTGCTATTACGCTCTGACAGTCACTGTGCACATCATGAATTCTTTATTGTTATCATGTAGGAGGAAAAATTCTTTTCCTGTCCTGTCTTTGTAACTTTTTATTAAAGTGAATCACAGAATCATTTGGGCTGGAAAAGCCCTTTCAGCTCCTCAAGTCCCCCTGTTCCCCAGCACTGCCAGGTCCCCACTGACCCCTGTCCCTCAGCAGCACCTCCACACGGCTGGGAAACCCCTCTGGGGATGGGGACTCCACCACTGCCCTGGGCAGACTGGGACAGGCCAGGGGAGAAATTGTTCCTCAGGGCCATCTTGAGGCCATTTCTTCTTGTCCTTGTCTTGGTTTCTTGGAAGAACAGACTGACGCCACACCCCCGCCCCCCTTGCTCCACCCTGCTGCCACGGGGTTGTCAAGAGCCAGAAGCTCTCCCCGGAGTCTCCTTTTCTCCAGGCTGAACCTCTCCAGGACCCTCAGCTGCTTCTCAGCACACTTGTGCTCCAGACCCAGACCCAAGTTATCTCATGGCTGAGGAAGACTTTAAAAGCCCACAGCTTCGCATTTGCTTGGTCCCACCTGCAGGTTTTTTTGTCCTGTGCCAGGCTGGATGGTGTATCGCATTGATACGGGCACAAAGATGCACAGAAATGAGCTGCTCGAGCCGGGGATGCAGCGGACTGCCAGGGGCAGACCGACCAGTTTTTTATCATAGAAATCACAGCTGCAGATCCCCGTCGGAGGTGGAATTTGGCCGCCCCCCTCTTCGTTCAGCCCATCTCCTTCCAAAAACTCTCCATCTGGAGACAGAAATATTCACAGTCTTCTGTGAGGCAATTACAGTAGTGCACAGCCTGCCTCTCTGCCAGTGTAAACAGAACGGCCGATAAAATACATTTTTTGTCTACATCTGATGCATTCTGTGTGCGCTGTTGGGTTTTCCTCCACCAGACAGGAGGTGGGGAAGAG
>NW_010393608.1:17979-24658 GCF_000710305.1 Buceros rhinoceros silvestris | reverse complement strand
AGCTTTTAAGCCCCCGGTGCTGCCTTTGGTGGCTGTGCTTGGCCGCCCCGCTCAGCTCACGTCCTCAGCGTCACACCAGCCTACACCGTTTTGGTCTCCGAAAGGCTCGTGCACAGACAACAGCAAATGTTTTCAAGAAAGAAGTGTTACTGGATGAATTTTCATGCTAAGGGAAGCAAGTATGGCTAGCCAGAGGATAACCGACTGTCTGACAGGGGCTGGGAAGGGCTCCAAGGCAAACAGCACATCAAACCCATCCGTTCTCAGACTGCTTACGCGTTGGACTGCTCTTCAGTCTATCTGATCCGTCGTGTCCTGTCTACCGGGGTAAAAATAGAAGAGAAAGTAAAAAGAAACCCAGCCATGGTGTTAGGGAATTCACGTGAAGGGCAGTGGCTCGAGGTTGCTCTGTGGTCATGGTTTAGAGCCCACAGTGATCCCTTTGGCTGGTGGGCTTTTCTTGTGCTGGAGAATTCCATGTAAGGTTTGGTAACGTCCTTCCAGCTCCCCTGACCTTGCAGGCTGCCAGGCGAGGCAAGTGGCAGTGAGTACTGATCACGGGGGACCACCGTGTTGGGAGAGGTGGCCACGTCCTTGTAAACACACTGTAAATGACAGCACGAGGTGTCCCAATGTTCACTCAGCGCTTTGGATTCTGCAGTTAATTTTAAATATAGCAATAAGGGAAAAAAGGGTTTTCCTTCCCTAGAGACTTTACTCGGGTTTTATTTTTAAGGGAATCAGTTGAAGGAAAATCTATAGTGACAAACGTAAGTTATTTTTCTAAGGCAAATTAAAGTGACTTTTCAGACCGCTCTAGAATATGGATGGACTGGAAAGAGGCTGAGCTGAAACAAGGCAGCTGGATGTGCCGAGATTTCTGCTGCCGTGCCCAGTACCATCATTGCTGTTACTTATGCTGTACGCAATGTATTTTTAATTCTATTTTAGATTATTCTTGGTAAAAAATCAATGTCCTCAATGGGCAACATGGTGAAAAGACCTTGACTGTTTCTGTGGGATCTTGATGGCGGGTCGCTGGGGCTGAGCTGTGAGTCGCTCTGGCCCTTGTAGTCCAGATGCCAAAATAAATTGTGTTACTTTAGAAATGCTGAAGTGATAGAAAACATCACGTTCATGATTTACAGGACGTAACCAGTTCTGGGTTTGTTGTAATTTTTATGAAATGGATTGTTAATGTTAAATAACTTTTGAGTGTTGCTGAAGAGACCTAGAAAAGACAATGAGGGCGTAACAGGGAGTGACCCCTGCAAAATTCAGGACTAGGCCATTGCTCAGACGCTGGATCGGGGATGGCTGGTGATCATCACAGCCCTTTCCCAAGGGAAGAGGGAGTTGTGTCCTGGGAGGGTGAGGGACGGAAGGGTCATGCCTGGGAGACAAAGCCCTGGGACCCACCAACCCCTTTCTCAGCAAAAAGTCACGTTTCTGGGCTGGAATTACCTTCGAGAGGCTGGTGTTTGTTGCGGTGGGATGGTGCCAAGTCTCTTAGCCCCTTGTGGACATCCCATGTCTGGCTCTTAATTCTTTCTCTCAAAGGCTGCTGTGCAATGAAGCAAGTTATTGCAGTTAATGGAGAGCGATATTCTCAAAATATTCCTATCCAAAATACTCCACAGCATGCTCTAACCACGCTGAGCTCTGCTGAGTGGATTAAAGCCTCAGAGACAACATAAATTCCTTCTTTTAATTGTGTGAAATCATAAATTATTATTGCAGGGCTGAGGAATGGCGGGGAGGAATAACAGTGGAGAGAAGGACGTGGTGGCTGAGGAGGCAGAAGCGATGGCCAGAGGGGTTGGAGCTGTCAGCTCCATCTGCTAGGGCTCCTCAGCAAACCATGACTAAGGGCTGAAACGTCTCTCTGAGTGCTTGAGGTCAGGAGGAATGTGGTCTTGGAGTTGACACAGCTACGCTGGAGAAAACCCACCCCTCTCTGCATTGCAGCAAGAGCCTGGCTTCGGGCTGGGGCGAGGGGAGGCCAGAAATAACGCCCTGGTTGTGTGTTCATCTCCCCAGTGGTGAACCAGGGTGGGCAGCCGCTGATTGAAGGCAAGCTGAAAGAGAAGCAAGTCCGGTGGAAGTTTATCAAGAGGTGGAAAACGCGCTACTTCACTCTGGCTGGCAACCAGCTGCTGTTCCGGAAAGGAAAGTCTGTAAGTCAGAAGACCACCAGCCTGATTTCTGTCCTTTCCTCCTCCCCAGCACCACTTCCCAGAGGTTTTTACAGCCCTGTACGCCCCCGGCGACCTTCAGCCAAGGGGCTGCTCACCAGCTTTAGCTCTGGTCTTCTCTCTGGATCGAGAGCAGGAGATTTTCAAGATATTTTTGATCTTTTCTTGTTCAGGCAACAAATACCCAGGGCTCAGCACTGCGACTCGATTGTTTGCGCCCTGCTAGTGGTGACCTGTGCCTGAGCATCGTCCCCTCTGGCAAAAGCTCCTGGTGCTAGTTGTGCAGGAAATACAAGTGAGTTTAAAGCAAGGTGACGCTAAAATGCTTTTCTGCCAAAGGAACGGAGGGGTTTTTGCTTTCAATTCTACCCTCACCTAAATTCAGAGAAATCCTGCTGTGAAATTGTTCGAACTTTATACCGATAGGACTTGGACATAAGTGTGTCCCAGGGCACAGAAGAACAGGTGATAGAATCCAGCTCTCCTTTGTTATTACTTCCCAGGTACTAGAAAGTAATTTTCTTCAGCTTTTCATAATTGGAATTATCAAACCTTGTACAAAATAGTCTAATTTTATTACGGGAGCTCTCATAGATAATCCACGAATAGCAGCAGCTTCCAACTATAGCCAAACTTGAGTATATCTGGTAAATAATCTTTATTTTTATAGAAACCTAGTGAAGCTCTTTACTGTCTTCCGGAGCCCCTTCCTGTAAGAACCACAGCGGAGTCTTCTGCCTAGGAGGAGCACGTGCCTTTCACGGGATGGTACCATCCTCCCGAAAGCAAGTAGTTCAGGAAACAGCCTTTTCCTGACTTTCCACGGGCGTGTTCTGGTGTTCTGGGTGAGATGAAGTCAGTTGTCTCCATACACGTACCGTAGCTACAGCTCAGTGCTGGCTGCCGCTCGCTTTTGAAGAATAACTGTCGTTCTTGAGCAGGAGAGATCAAGCCCTGCTCTTAACCATCGCTTGGCTTGCAGCCTGCAGCCACCCAAGGTCTGGGTTGCAGCCGTGCCCTGGGCTGGCTGTTGCAGGCACCGAATGCAAAAACTTTAGCCCTTTAAGCAGGGCTGGAGGTCTGAAGAACGACGGAAGTGGTTTGGACAACAAAAGGGAGATTTTCAGATCCCACAGGAGGGTCCACTCCTCCAGCACCCAGAGGGAGAACCGGCCCTGCACCTCGCTGGCTGGGTGTGGGTGCTAAAAGCACTGTGAGATGCAGGGCTACAGGCTGTGGCTGTCCAAAGCGGCGGTAGAGGCTCCTGCCCCACTCCAGCGGGTGCTTGTTTCAGTCTTCGAGGCTGGACGGTTCTTGCATGGCTGAGTGTAACAGCACTGCCCCATCATCTCTGGTGGCGCGGAGCAGGGCTGAGTGCTGCGTGGGGGTGTGGACTTTACACGCTGCTCGCTTAAAAATACAGATCTAACACAGAGGAGGTATTGTGAGGTGGCCAGCTGGCTGTGCCTCCCGGCTCCTGGAGCCCACCACGAGCCTCCCCTCTGTCAGCGTAACCGTGCGGACAGTGTTCGCTCTGTGTAAGCAACAGTACAGCCAGTGGGCAAAGGGGAGGCAGGAGAAAACCAAGCTATAAGAGGTCCAAAAAAAAAAAGCCACATCCTAAACTCCTGGAAAATTGCAGTAAACTCCTTCCACGGAAATGTGCCTGGGGTACAATCAACTAATGTGCTAATAAGGGAGGGTATTTTTGCCAGACAGGCTTTGAAGCGTAAAGGTCTGGCTCACGTGGTGCAAAGTTTTCACTCTCAAGTCTATTGTTGCTTTGCATTTTCTGTGCTAAAGTTTTCACGATGTTTATCCCAGGTCAGATTCCAGCGCAGAGCCAGCTTCATACTGGGATGGTCTTTTCCGATGAGCTTTTCCTTAGGACAGTAAAATGTTCCCGGTTCTGTCCCAGAAGGACCAAGGTGTTACTGGAGGAGAAGTCTCCCCACCCAGCTCTGGTCCTGCGTTTTGGAGCTGGGAGAGCAGAGGAAACTGGTGCCGGCAGAGCAGCTCTGGAGATGGCAGTTCCCACGCTGCCGCCTCTGCTGAGCCGTGCTCAGCTCCTGCAAGATAATGAACCGCCGCTTCTCCCTCCGATCAGTCCTGGCCTCTCCTGTGCGACAAGAGCAGAAAGCTTTTGGGAAATCTGCCTTACTCCTCTGGGTAAAAAGTATAAAAAGCTCAACAGGAGAAACATAAATGTTCTGGAGGAATCAGGGCCTTGGGCTTCAACTTCTCACTGGAGTCCCAATTCCTACATTTTTTTTAATGAGCTCACAAATCTCTTCTCCCTCAGGAAACTTCCACGACTCTGCAACTCTCTCTTACGCTCCCTGCATCATGTTCCTGACAAGGGCAGTAGGATTTCCTAGACGCACCTACTCTGTATGTTGGGTGCAGCGTGACAGATGACGTCCCTGCTCACTGCAGGGGGTTGGACTAGGTGACCTCTAAAGGTCCCCTCCAACCCAAACCACTCTGTGATTCCATGAACTTGGTTCTGTCTGTGTTTCAGAAGGACGACCCTGACGACTGCCCCATCGAGCTCAGCAAGGTGCAGAGCGTTAAAGTGGTGGCAAAGAAGCGCAGGGACCGCAGCCTGCCCCGGGCCTTCGAGATCTTCACCGACAGCAAGACCTATGTTTTCAAGGCCAAAGACGAGAAGAACGCTGAGGAGTGGCTTCAGTGCATCAACGTCGCGGTCGCGCAGGCCAGAGAGCGGGAGAGCCAAGAGGCCACCACCTACCTGTAGGGCTGCTGGCACCTCCGTGGCCGTCCCAGCAAACCAAACGCGGGTGCAGAGCTGCCCACTGCTGTGCTGTGGACCTCTTTTACCTCCACAAGCTCCACTGGCCCCTGGACCATGGGAAATGGTGGGGAAGAGCATGTGTTAGCCGGGGCCAGGGGAGCTGCATGCAGTGCAAGAGGTCTATGGCATCGATAACAAACCCGGTGATGGGGTGCCACCAGGACAGCGACCCCCGGCACTGGGACAGCTGCTGGTGTGGCCGCAGTTTCCATGCCCACGTGTGAAATGAAGGTTTTTTCTTCAGCCTAGTGACCTGCAAGCCCACCAGGAATCATGGTTAGAGCCAAACGTGGACCCCAGCCCCTCAGCCTTCGCTCCCGAAAGGCACAAGGTCTCAGTGGCTGTAGATGCTGCTGAGAGCATTCGAGTCCGTAAGGACTCTGTGCTCTCCTCAACCACTTTGTCTGTAAAAAGATGATTTTTCTTCTTATTTAATCTCAATGTCCTTTTTCCTTTTTCTGTTCATATGTGTCTGTGGAAAAAATCACATTTGCTGCTTCTTTCAGGTTTAAAACTGAGCATTTTAAAAAGATTTAATACTGCTGAAAAATAATTTTAAATATTTAATTGTTTTGATTTCCCTCTTTTTTCCTACTTTTTCTCCCCTTCATAACTGAATGTAATCTTTAAAATTTATTTTCCTTTCCAAACAAAGATTGTTTGCTTTGTTCTGTAACTTTCAAAATTTCTCCAAAACCAGAAAATTCTCAGTTTGTTCGATTTTTCTTTATCACTCTCAAATGATTCCAAAGTAAAGGACGTACCACAGGACAGACTGAAGCAAAAAAGGAAAAGGAGCGGGGTGGGAAGGAATGCGAGAAGTGTGCAAGTGAAGAAACAAGCTCAGAGATCATTCAAGGCTGAGCAGAAATAAAATTTTATATATTCCAGCCTAGAAAAATGTATCTTTTGCACAACTTTCTGCCGTGTTTGCTGGGTGAGTTTTGGCCGGGCCACCTCCTCATCCTGCCCTGCCCTGCCCTTGCTGTGGCGGAGGAGAAGACGATTCCGAGATGCGGTTGCTCAGGGAGGTTTATGGAGTCTTGTGACTCGCTATATAAATATTTATCTCAGGAGGTTGATAACTTGTTAGCACCGGGTGTTGCTGGGCTTTGTCTCCCCGTCTCTGGAGCTCTGTCGTTCCTTACGCTGACAGGTAAATGCTAACGTTGGCTAATGAGCATTTACTCCAATTGGAACGAGAAAAAAATCAGTTTATGGTGCTGGAGCAGCTCTGCTGCCGGGACAGAGTGGAGGGCTGCCTGCGCCCTCGCAGCAGGCAAAGCCGGCGGCTCCAGAGAGGTGTTTCTCGACCCGATCCATCAAACTTTTTGGGGAGAAACACGGTGGCCCTTGGAGCGATTTCATTTCCATTCTCAGTGAGATAAAAACCAGGCTGAACTTTGCCATTTCTGTCCCCCCACCGCAGTTCCTGTGCCCACGGGGGCGGCTGTGTTTCTTTGCTGGGGTTTTTCCCCAATGTTTCTAATCATTTTCCAGAGCTGGTGATGGTGTTTGTGGGGGACAGTGGTGCACCAGGGAACTGGAGGAGAGATACTGAGCCCTGGTGAGCAGCGGCTCTGCTGTGGCCACGTGTGGGCAGGGTCAGTGCAGGGTGGGAGATGAAAGCAAACAAGCTCTAGAGTGGTTAGAGGCAGCATTAATCCAA
>NW_010393608.1:17264-17882 GCF_000710305.1 Buceros rhinoceros silvestris | reverse complement strand
AGCGAGCATTAACCCAAGGAGCCCAGCCTCTACGGTGACCTTCTGGTGGCAGGGGTGACGTACCTGCCTGGTGCCACCATGCTGCCTGCCCGTAGCCCTGATACTACATTTCCAATCCATCCCTGCAGCCCAGGGAGGTTCCTGTCCACCGGCCTGTGCCATCCAGCTCTCCTCCTCCTCAGCCACCGAGCACCAGCTGGACCAATCCCAAATCATGCCTTTTCCAGCTCTCCACATTTTCCCCAAATCCTCTTTGGGACAATGAAATGAAACTGGTAATTCCTTCCTAATGCTCTCGCGCTCCTTCCCCGACTCCTGCAGGAGTTCACAAATGTTTGTTTTGCTTTGCTTGAGGGTCTCCAGTATTTCCTGAGACGCGGTTCCTCCCTGCGCTGATGGGCTGGAGCTCTCCTCCTGCCCTGGGGACCTCTGCAGCGTGTCCAGCCTGGGCTCCCAAAGCATGTCAAACAAACTGACCTGGCACCTGTGCCCTGGAAGGTCAGCAAGCTCAGTGTTTTATTTCTGAGATTCCTGTGCTGACTGGAGAAGGAAGTGCCAGTAGGTCACACCATGCAGCCAGCAGCTGAGAAGCATCTGAAGAAGCAGCAGTTGCTGACA
>NW_010393608.1:14931-17093 GCF_000710305.1 Buceros rhinoceros silvestris | reverse complement strand
AGGTCACTAAAGCCAGCCATAGGATTGTAATCTCAAAGATAAATTTACATGGATGCTAAGCATGTGGGGGGAGAGAGAAGACCTCCGTCAATGGCCCATGCAATGCCTTAACCAGCTTCAGACTTCCCGATGCTCTCAGAGCTCTGAAGAGATGCCAAAATGTTCAAATTCCTGGAAATTCTTCTACCAACTAAATTGTGGAGGTGAGCGTTATATCACAGAACACAGCAAAGCGATCAGAACAACTTTGTTAAAGCTAAACTTAGCTACAGAAAATATCAAAATCCCCTCTGGGACCCGTCTCTCCAAGGAGGTCTGTGGATGTCTGTGTTGGTCACCTGGGTGGGCAGAGTCCAGCTCCCCGGTGCAGAGCTCCATCCCACTCCCCACCCTCTGCCTGGCATCAGGCAGCGGGCGCCTTGCACTGCTATTACAATATTATAGCACCTACAGCCAGTTCCTGCCTCTGGAACACACGCAGTCAAACCCCAGCCTGATGCTGGAGACCAAAAGCGGGGTTTGGGGGGGTGAGGGTGCACCCTCTTCATCTGTGAGCTGTTGTTTGCTGTTTTCTCAGCCATGTGGGACGGTTCTCTGGGGGTTGCTCATGCCCAGAGCAGGAAGCAGGCTTGATGCAGGCAGCCTGCACTCCAGGACGTCCCACGGCGGGTGGGGAGTGGGGAGGGGGTCTGCAGTAACTGGTGTATTCTGTCCCTACCAGTAACCCGGGTGTGCAGATTGGACGCCACCACCTCTGCTGCCTCTGGATGTCAGTCAAGCCATGGAGCCAAACCTTGATTTAAAGTCTAAGAATAGATGTACCACAGGGAATTCCCACAGCAGACAAGGAAAGGACATCGCTGTCATTTAACTTTCTAGTACCCAGACCAATAAATCTTTCCTTTACCCCCAGGACACACCACTGAGTCCATTGGGAATGAAGTTAATTCCTAGGTGTGAACTTGTGGATTTATGGCCTGAAGGTCCAGAATTACGTCCTATACTAAACACGGAATTCACCCACCCAGGTGTGTCACTGGGGTATCATTACACGGTAAGTCAGCCATTAAAAACATATTTTACAGACAAAATAGTCTGTATTTCTGAAGTTTCAGTCTGCCACAGACGCGTGGCGTCACCAGTTTAACACAGCTGCTCACCCACATGCACGTACCTACTACGAACGCTTGTCGTCACCCCTCTGACACAGCACGGGGACCTGCAAACGGGTGTTGAGCACCCGCTTCTCCGTCGAGCCATTTCCAGTTCTGAGCGTGCGCTTGTGTTCGGGGCAGGCGCAGCTCTGCTTCACCTGCTGCCTCAGGGCTGTGGCACCAGCGCTGGGCTGTCACCGGTCGCTTACATCCTTCCTTTCAGCCTCAATGTGATCAGAACAGTATGGGGTGCATAGCTGTGTGCTTAGAGAAACACCACGTGCTGGGCCAAAAAGTAATTGCATGAAATAAGAAGCTTAGCCGCTCTTCTCCTGCCTTAAATTAAAACTTGGAATAGAATAAAAGGGAAATTCAGCTGGCAAGTTATTCTGAAAGGAGCAGCACAGAAATCATCAATACAGTTATGGTGAGAGCAAGGAGATTTAAAAATCAAAAATAAACCAACCCACCACTGCAAATTTTCTTCTCAAGCAAACACATAACTACTTTTTATTGGTTCTTCTTGAAATAACACATATCGAAATGCTCCAGATCCCAGCGGCTGCCGCCCTCTGAAGAGGAAACACAGTGCGAGTTCCTGCTGTGCTGCATTTTCTCAGTTGGTTTGCTCGTCCCTTGCAGGATCCACCCCAGCCCTCCGTGGCCCGCAGCCTCGGTGGAGGGTCCCCAGGCGGCAGCGCTCTCGGAAAGGGGATGCAAACACCCTGCTGGGCTGCAGCACCAGGACTCTGCCGAGCGCCCGCTCCTCTCTGCCAGGAAGCAGTCTGCCTTCGGTCTTGCACAGCTTTTGGTACAAACGATGTCATTGTCCTTCTTGGAGGAGGGTGAGATCACCTTTGCTGAAGAAGAACCATGTTACTTGGCCAGTGTCTGGTGGAGGAACGGGGCCTCGCTCCAATGGAGCGAGGGACAAGACCCAAGCCTGGCCATACAGGAAACTAAACCCACCTGGGCTATCGCGGAACGCCGGCACTCACGATCCACGCC
>NW_010393608.1:13826-14883 GCF_000710305.1 Buceros rhinoceros silvestris | reverse complement strand
CAAAGCCTGGCCATACAGGACACTAAACCCGCCGGGGCTATCGGGTACCGCCGTCCCTCCTGATCCCTGGCAAGCTTTGGGGGGTCCTGGCTGTGATGCTGGGACTCAGCCATCCTGTCCCCCTGTTACTACGTGCCATCACCCCCCAGAGCCATGGCACAAGGTGTCCCAGAGCCCAGGCTGCCAACAGGGAGAGCTCCCAACCCAAACCAACACCCTCCAGCCCTCCCTGGGTCCTGGGGGGACAGGCTGAGATGTAGGATCTAAACCTGAGCCCACAGCTGGAAAACCAGACCAAAACCTGGACCCGAGCGCTCCTGACCACGAGCCATTTCCAAACCTAAGCTGAGTTTTACAGACCAGCATAACATCTTCAGCAAACATAATTCTTCATGATATTGGCTCCAGCTTACGGGAACATTTTCGTGTAAGGACAATCATCCACTTTTTCCTGGAAGCGCTGAAGTCCACCAGGATTTCTGTGCCACATCACATGCCTCTTCCAGGACTCCAGCTCTGAGTGAGTGTGTGGCCTCACGTTACACTCACGAACAACTGGTACTCCAGCATCACCTCTTCACCCATCGGCAATGCAATGACAAAGGGGAATGATCCGATGGTTTTGGCACTGAAGGGCTGGCTCACACCTCACAGGCTATAGACCAGCCCCGTCACGTAGCACTTCTGCGGAGAGAACAAGAGCGTGGGCCCCGTCCGTGGGCCAATGCAACACAGGGAGCGACTCCTGCTTGCGGGGTGGGAGTTGGTGAAGCCGGAGCAGAGCGGGGTGTGCAGTGGTGGGATGAGCTGGCTTCCAGCTGTCTGCAAGGTAATGCCTGCAGTTTCTTAAAGCACTGCCCAGGTCAAGCCACAGGGGCCCTACTGGGCCAAAGTCCTGCTGTGAATGGGAGGGGGACTGGGTGACCTCCCGAGGTCCCTTCCAGCATTAATTATTCTGTGATCTGTAGTGGGACAAGAAGATTGTATCAGCAGCCACCACTGCTGCTTCTAAAACAAACTGCAAAGCGCTCCTGTGGCAGGGGGGAGCAGGTTGCCG
>NW_010393608.1:4675-13693 GCF_000710305.1 Buceros rhinoceros silvestris | reverse complement strand
GACACGGAGCTGCTGGAGCGGGGCCAGAGGAGCCCCAGCAGTGACCCGAGGGTGGAACCCTCTGCTGGGAGGAGAGGGGAGAGAGCTGGGGGGTTCAGCCTGGAGCAGAGGAGGCTCCAGGAGACCTTAGTGCAGCCTGTCAGTGCTGCAAGGGGCTGTGCGAGAGCTGGGCAGGGGCTGTGGGGACAGGACAAGGGCTGATGGGCTCAACTGGGAGAGGGGGATTCAGAGCAGAGAGAAGGGAGAGATTGTTGATCCTGAGGGTGGTGAGACCCTGGCCCAGGTCACCCTGAGAGGTGGGAGCAGCCCCATCCCTGGCACCATCCCAGGTCAGTTGGCCCTTGGGGCTCTGAGCCCCCTGCTCTGGGTGCAGATGTCCCTGCTCCCTGCAGGGGGTTGCACTGGAGGAGCTTTAATGGTCCCTTCAACCCAAACCAGTCTGTGGCCCGTGATTCTAACAGCCTTTCTGGAAGCAGCGTGGCTGGCGATGAGCTGCTGTGAAAAACTTTCTCGTGGGTTTGAGTGCCGGTGGTTGGAGAGAGAGGAGGTTTCTCCTGGCTCATCTCTGCTGCACCCAGCCCTGGTGCAGGGGTGCAGGTGGGTAACAAGAGAGCAGCTGGCACTGACGGCTGCTGTCCGGGCTGAGTTCCATCACGAGGGACACCATCGGTTTCAACAGCTCTGGGGAACACGAAGAGCGAGGCAGTTCCATGGTGAAAGGTTGGTAAGATAAAGATGAAGAAAAGCCAGGCAAATGATACGGTCATTGATTTCTCTAAGAAATTTAATTACTTTGTCGATTTTTCTGTTGCTCACAAGGAAATCATTCTTTGTTTCAAAAATATTTGTTTATTACTCCCTAAAAAATGGTTGCGTTCCTTCTTGTGATGTTTTTGCAAATGGCTGTTTCTGATCTCTTGACACCTATGCTGTGATGGTCATTTTTTACTGCCCAAGTGGACATTTCTGTGCCCAGATGGCAGGATCATGCCTTCTGGAGCCAGATGACAAACCACAGTGGCTTCCCGCAAACCTCCTTATTAAATTGTTTCCTCCTCAGTACAAAACTGCCTGTGCTTGGAAATTCAGACGCAAATTTTGGACATTTTTGCTGTGTTTATTAAGTCTCCTGTGAATCACATTCTCAAAACCGACCAAGCAACCCTTTCCAACGAAGGGCTGTGGGATCGTGCCGGCAGGGCAGTACACTTCCACAGGGCCCTTAGTAGCTCCTCTTGACGGAATTTCCTAGAAATATGAACCACAGGCTGTACATCGAAACTGCCTTCCCAGGGCTTGTTTATGAGAGCTGAGCCCAGCTCTGGGAAGTCTTCCAAGGAAATTTTACCCTGCCATTCCCTCCCGCCTCCCCGAACAAAGCGTTCCCCAGTGTGTTGGACAGGAACAGCATAAAATCGGCGATAAATGCCGAGGTATTGCACACAGGCACCGCGGGTATAAACGGAATAAGCCGGACGTTATTTGTCCAGCTTTCCCAATCCCGAGCTCAGCAGCCCATGGGAGTATCGTTGGCTGCTTCTTGTTGACAAGTCGTCTAATTCATCTTGATACTGATGACTAATACTCCTTGGGTAAGATCCTTGGCCCCACCGAGGTCAAATGTAAAGCTCCTATTAACCCTAATAGGGCCAGAATTACACTCCAATCATTGCTTGTTGTAGTGGTACCTTTATGGCTCCCTGCGATCACTTGGCTTGTCCAGCTGCAGAAGCACAACCGCTCCCCTCCCCATCGCCAAAGCCAAGGCTGCCAGTTTGCAGTGAGGAGGATTTTGGTGAGAAAAGCTGCTTCCCTCTCTCCTACCAGCAGCTGAATATGCCCCGTGGCCTGAGCAATGTGGTGGCGTGGCAGCCTCAGAGACGACCACTCGCTGGGGTCGGTGGCATTGCAGCCCACGGTCACCCCTTGGGTGGTGCTGGGCCACTGCCTCTTGCCCAATTTCACTGTGGTTAAAGATCACAATCGCAGAAGGGAAGGCAACGCTTCCAGGTTAGGAGCAAAAAAACCTGTTTTCGAGTTACTGGCAGTTATTCATGGAAAATGTGCGTGTTTGTGAGAGGGTCCTTTGTTTTTACTTCTTTTTTGTAAAAAATAACTTTGTGTTACCACGTAATGCTCTTGTCAAGGGCCACAAACGTGTATTCACTGGAATGACTCAGTATTTCAGAGTAAACAACAGTTCAAGGCCATGTGTCACAAGGTGCAGAGCAGACCCCCAGCCAAAGGGCTCTGCCTGGTTGTGGTTTGGGGCTTCCAGCCCAAGGGAAAACATTCGCGGCAAGTGCTGTTGTTTTTCCTTTGAAGACCCTTTGCTCCAATGCAGGTGGTGTTCAGGCAACCGCAGAGCATGTTTTTCCAGCTGTCCATGACCATGCCTCAGTTCTGTTGCGGAGAAGCCACCGCCAGGTGTTGGATGGCCCTGCACCACGCCAAGGGCAGCGCCAAATCCTGGCCACACACCCGTTCTGCTCTCCCTTTTGATGGATCACGAATGTTTTCCCCTCCACATCATCTCGTTTTTGCTCTCTCTGTTAGACCTTAGTGATGTCTCGTTTCTGTTGCTGAGACATTCACAGTTCTGGTTTGGGTTTGACGTTTGGGAATCCGCCTGTTTTATTCTCCTCGACTCAGTGAGTTTCATTAAGTGCCCTCCGAATGTCGCTGCTACTGATGTTCTGTCACCACATCTACGCTACCAGCAGAACGGCTTAGTGCAGGGTACTGCAACTACCTGGAGCATGTCTGATATTCCAGCCAGAATTCAAACAAAAAGCAGCAAGCTGAGCAGATGCCGAGTACTCAACACTGGTTTTTTGCAGACCACTTCAGCTCTGTGGAGCACTTCACATCTGGCTGCACCCCAGACCACTTAATCACCACGGGGATCGCATGCGAAAACCAGTCGCCCTCTTCAAAAAGCTTGTTTCTGCTCTTGGGCTTCCCTTCCTGCTCCCCATTAGCTCTGTGGATTCAGCGCAGCTCATGCTCTCGCTCTTTGTCTTTGACGAGGGCAGTGCAAGGGGGATGGGGAAGGACGACGGAACGCACGGCGGTTCTATCAGCAGCCTGATATGAATTGAGAAATAAACCCCACGTGTAAAATACCAATATTGGCACTGAGCTGTGAGCCCACGAGCCCGCTGGCTGCCGGGGAGGCTGGATGGATGGTCTCAGATGAAGGCCAGCTGCCCAGCATCTTGCCTCTGACAGCAACCAGTAGCAGGTGCTTAAGGAGAAGACAAATCGAGTGACCTATCATCCTCTTCACAATCACCAGATGTTTCAGGGACTGCTAACACTAGAACACTACACTTAATAAGGAGATTTTGCCCAATCCATTTGAAAGCCAGCCATACGCTTGGCCTCCACAACATCCTGTAGCTATGAATTCCTCTGTTTAAACATGTTGCTTGATCATTTCAGTGTCCTCACCTGCAGATCTCCTCAGGGCAGCCTGAAGGCACTAGAGAGCACCTCAGTAATACAGCTGCCCAGCACTGAGGTCTTCCACCGCCTTTTCGTTACACAGGAGCTTTTTGGGGCCCTCACAGCATGCGCGGCAGGCAAATGGGGGCGGTACGTGAGCTGTTTGACTCACCACAGAAGAGTCAAAGGGAAGATGACTCCAGATCGTTAGGCTAACCTGAAATCTGAAGCTGCACCTAAGCACTTAAATGCAACAGGATCTCTAGGACTTCTCTGGTGTTTACTTATCCTAGCCCTTTCAGTCAGGAGGAGCAGCAGAGTCTTGTATCACCCAGTGTAACAGCAAACTAGACTTCAAGCCCACTGAAATATGACCAAACAGGTCTTTTTTCCACCAAAGCAGTTAATGGGACTTTGAAAGTTCAGAGCTCCTGAAGAATTCACCGTGTACATCCATCTCAGTTCAAGCATTGTCAATAAGTCCTGTACAGTCCTGTAAGCCTGGCTGTACCCAGAGCCTCAGCTGACGAACAGCCGTGAGCCATTGAGTATGCTATATACTGCCTCTTCCTCTCGCTCTTCCTTCCTGTAAAATTACAGCTCTCCTAACGGTATAGCAAGAGTTATTTCCACTTCTGCATCTGTATCAGTCACCTTCTCCAGTCCACTCCCCGTTTCATTTCTCTTTGAAAACGTTCATCTCCATACATTCCATCAGAGACTGCATTGTGGTTGATGGAGGCAGCCGGAGAGCGACCTCAACACCGACACCCGTTTGTTTCAGGAGAGACCAGGCTTGCCAGAGCAAACCCACCAGCACAGTCACCTGCTTGTATGCAGATCTTGTCTGTTTATTTGGTAGGGAGGATCTTCAGGACAGACCTGAAAGAAGCTGCTGCCAGGTAGCTTTCCAGAAGGTACCACCAAGCAGGTAGATGGCTGCAACGGCCCGAGCAATAAGCAAAGTCCACACTTCTCTGCCTGTGGCATCTTTGGCAGAAGGTCTCACATGTTGATGGTGCTTTGTATGGTCCAGCAGCCTGAGAGGGGCTCTCACTGTAACAGTGGTTGGAATTTCCCAGCTCTTTTCTACCAACTGTACAGAATCCATGGGATAAAGTGTCCCCATGGTAGAGGTTCCCTCCTTGTAGGACCTGAGTTATCTCAGGCATCCCCCAGGACAGCATTGGGACAGGTATGAACTGGTAGGAGGTGGGTGAGATAAGTGAGAAAAAGAGAGAAGGAAGAAGTGTCATGGACCTTCATGTAATTCTGAGTAAGAAAGCCATGAGCAAAGTCTCAGCAGGATGTGAGGAGATGGAGCGTGTCTCTCTACGTCATAAATCATGGAGGAGGGGCGGGCAGCACTCCGTTATTTCCTGCGCACCCGAGGCTGCTGGTCTAACAAGCTGCCTCCTGCAGAGCATGTCAACAAACACTACGGATTCACTGTGTTTCCCACCAGGCCTGGAAATTCTAGGCAAGGTCTCGATCTGTGCATATTGTTTTGATCATTACATTTTGGGTTAGCAGATACAGCTTGACATCAAGCCCAAAAATGCCAGAAATGCCTTTTGTCCACCAGTGGATTTCAGCAGCTTGTTAAACGTTAACAGATTGTTTAGGCACGCTAAAATCTGATGGGCCCCGAGATGGCCCGCTGGAGACATCTTGCATTTATTTCGCCTAATGCGTGAGCTTATGCAGCACACTCCCCTCAATCGCAGCCGCATCCCGGAACGTGGCTGGGGAGTAAAGGGCGCTGCAAAGCGGTCAGCTGGACTTTGCCAAAGCCATCTGGAAACTCCCCATCAGTGATGGGGCAAACCAGGTTTTCTCACCTCCTAAGGAGCAGCGGGGCGTGAGGTGAGCGCTGGGTGAGTGCCTGGGCTGACAGAGCTGACTCAGAGAACCAGCTGCCAGGGTTTAGGGGCTAACTGCGGGTGGCAGAGAGCTATAAAAGGGGTGGTCGTGGCAGCTGGGGGCATGGAGAGGGTGAGTAGGGTTGATGGGTGGTGGCTGCTGGTGCAAGAGTGAGGTGGTGGTAGGTCAGGGTTTCCTTGTCATGTGGTGTGCTGGGTGGTGAAGTTTCATGCAGGCTCACAGACCAGAAGTGATCAGCAGGACCAGTCCACCCAAAGGTACAAGGTTATTGGTGCTAGGCCAGGAAGCTCCTGAATTTGCTGGAAGCTGGGTGATCATGTGAAGAAAGCCCTTGCAGGGCTCTGCTCTTCAGAGAGCCCCTCCACTGCTGGGAGCAGGGGGCTGAGCAGGACAGATGTTTGCTCTGATGTGGTGTGGCTGTCTGGTGCTCCAGAGGTGCTGCCACAGCTGGCCCCCTCTGGGCAGGACTGCACCAGCAGATGCTCTGACCAGCGGTAAGTGTTGCTCTGGCTGTGTGAGGGAAGCAGGAGAGTGTGTGACAGCTTTGAACGCACAGTGGTGGGAGGAAAGACCTTGAGGAGAGGCCTGCTTCTGCTCCAGTCTCTAGAGGGAAGGAGCAAATATTTGGGGGAGCACAGGCTGGGCACACATCCCCTCTGAAGTCATGGTTAGGTTGTCCTGATGTGATGGACATGGGACAATTGGAACTGTCCATGTGCCTGAGACTCTGATGCTTTCAGCTGCCTGCACCATTTAGGCCTTTCATTACGCTCCAGTGCAGAGAAAGTGATAATTACTGTGAATGCTCTCCTGATGATGATGTATGCAAATAGGCTTTAACGGGAACACTGGAGTTGTGCTGATCTCTTTGGTGGGTTAGACTGGAACACCAAAGCAGGTGTCCGGCGTTCTTTGGGGGAGTGTAGGATCAGTGCAAGTCCTGTTCTGCTGCAAAACAAAGCCAAAGGGTCTTTCTTCCCGCTCTGTTGGTGATACCTGCAGGTGCAGAAGGGCCACAGAATCATAGTTCACCATTTTCAATCCGATCTGATCCATTACTAGTACAGCCCTAGCTGCAGCTAACACAGGATAAATGTGGGATTCCCCTTCTAAAGGTCTCTGAGCTTCCCACCCTCTCCATGCAGCTGGCTCAGCACCTTCTGCCACCCTCCCAGCTTAGGTGGAGCGTTAGTACTGCAGCATCTGCTTGTACAAACCTCTGTCAGCGCTACTGGAGACAGGCATAAGGTGGTTCTGTGATGGTACTGTGATAGTCTTTTTTTTTTTTTTTTTAGTTCGATTCACTTCAAAATGTAGTTTTGGTCAAGGACAAACGTTCCAGAGTTTTGGGGAGTTTTGCAGTAAAGTGCTGCCTCCTGCTGGGTAAAAGGCTCTGTAATAAAGCCTTTTTCCAGGCATTTGTAGTACTACAAAGTGTTTCTTCCACCTGCAGCCTAGGAAAGGGCTTTGCAGAGATGGCTCTGCTGGCAATGAAGTACCTAGTTTTGTGACCTGTCCAGCACAGAAGAAACTGAACTGCCTGTGGACACCAGGCTGCATAAGAAAATATCGGATATTTCCAGGCTGTTCATCCCTCTGAACACAAAGGGAGGGTGTCAGGGTCCCCTGCAGCGGGGCGGGGAGCCAGGCTGTGGCTTTCCTGCCTTGCCCTGTCACAACAGAGATCAATGGTTCAGCCAAACCTCTTTGCTCGTGCCCAGATTGGTGCTAGTGGAAAGGTGAATCCCTGGGAAAGAGCTGGGAGCTTTTCTTGCCGCAGCGCTTGGTGTCGAGCTGCTCCTGAGGTGGTCCCTGGAGAACGTACAAGATGAGCTCAGGAGCAAGTGCAGGGTCCCCCCACTCTCCCCCCTTTCTGGTCCCGAATATCTGCTGCTGCATCAGATCGTGCCTATATTTAAAACAAACAGGAAGGGGTGGGGTGTGGGATGAAGGGGTTTACTCGTATAACCCAGGTGTTGTTATTACTTGCCAAACCCTGGGTTTTATTAATTTAGGGAAACACTAGCAAATATAGTCTTTCCAGAAACTGTCTAAGGCTTAGAGCATCTTCCAGAATCTCCTAGCTCAGATGATGCTATGTTCCAAAGATAAGTGACAGACTTCTTCAGTGACGTGGGCTAACAGGAGAATCCTGTTAAACCAGAGCATTCCTCTAACACGTGGCACTGTGCAGTACCCGGGTCTTTGCTTACAGAGGCAGAAATCCCTGTTCACGCTGACCACTGAACGCGATGTGTCCAGCTACACTTGGAAATAACCCACTCATGTCAGCTGTCGGGGCTTCCCTTGTTTCTGACTCTCCAGTACTAAAACCATCTGGGGTACCTGTATCCCACTTGATGTTCCTGTCCGGGTCCCACTACACCCGGGGTCTCTCCCCAGAGCATTGTTCTCTTGGTGCTGTGGGGACAGACCCTCTGGGGGATGGCTACAGCTGATTATTTCAAGCAACCAGTTCCTTTCCTTTGCAGGTGACTGGGTGTCTCTCAGTGGCCGTATCTGTGTGTGTTGAACGTCACTGCTGGGCCTGTCAGTAAGGAAAACCTGGCCCGTCTGTCACCAGTTGAATTTCCTCCCCCTTTGCCAGTGAGGCTCTTGGTGTCTCAGCACCCCTTCTCGGTCCCGCTCAGGGATGGCACAAAAATAACTGGTCTAAGGCTTTTCTGCAAAATCGCAGCAACCCACTAGATGGCAAAAAAACACTTAGAAAAGCCCACAGACACCACTGTCTTGGATAAACAAAGCCCCACCAAGCTCTCCACTGGTACGGAGCTACAGGAATTAAATTTCTGCAGATAGTTCACCTCCAGGAGCACAGGGAAGCTGGTCCAGTACCCACTAGCAAGAGAGATTATTAAAACCTCACTGACGTGCTTGAATTGTGAGCTTTCGCATAGCTCAGGTCACGAGCTACAGTGGGCCAGCAGTGTATTCAGCATCACCTCCTTCGGCCAGCAGCGCTGCAGGGGCCTCTCCAGCCATGTCCACTTTACCCAGTGAGATACTTCTGGCAGCACGGTATGTAAACTCTGAGGCTGTGCTGTTTCCCTAAGCTGCCCCACCATGCCCATAAGGACAGAATCTCACCCTTTACTGGTGGGAAATTTCCCACCGACTTGGAACTCAGCAGAGATTTCACTCGGATGCTGAGGGAGAAATAATGTCCCTGCCAGGAGTGCAGATGAAAAGGCAAGGACCTGATGGACCCGATTGCTCTGCTTGGGATCATTCTGCAGGGAGATAAAAATAGAATAAAAGACTTCTTGAGGTTAACAAGATGCTTGAAAATGCTTCAAAGGCAGAAGCAGCTTGCAAACCCATGAAGAAGCTCACCCCTGACCAGCTCACAGGCTGTTACAGCAATGCTGGTGGTGACGGGAGGAGGCTGGAGGACATGTCACGTTGTCCCCACACCACCATACCTCTGCTCACCAGCTGCTATTTCAATAGTGGTAATAATAACTTACTCCATGGTCAAAGCAGCTCTGTATGCGATGCAGACCAAGGGCTGCTTCTCAGGCTGACAGCAGTGGAAATTCTGACTGTACAGAACACTCACACCCCTTTTGGAAAAGTGCTGAACAGCCCCAGAGCTCTTCTGGGGGCTGCAGGGAGCGCTGCTGTCCCTACCTTTGCCTTACGCTCATCTTGCGCTGAGCCACGGTT
>NW_010393608.1:4031-4566 GCF_000710305.1 Buceros rhinoceros silvestris | reverse complement strand
TTCAGCACATACGAACGTGCAAATGTTTGAGGCGGTGCAAGATGGGGTTGGTGTTTACGTGAGGTGAGGCGTCTGCCCCAACTATCTGTGTGTAGGGGAAGCACCTGGCAAAGCTGCTGGCCCGATGGTTTCTCGGCTGTGCAGCTGCTCCTGCGGTCTGCCAGATACTGTTTCAGAAGGTGGCCACCCCCAGCCCCATCCTCACACCAGGATGTGGTCCTGCGGCCTCGGTGTGCTCACGACCGTAGCACGGAGCCTCTCTCGGGCTCGCAAACGCACTTTGCAGCCTCACCGTGATGAGGAGCTGATGGCAATGCTGCGGTCAGCTGGGAGAGCCACCTCCTGCTGCAGAGCCAGGCGGAGATGGGGCTGGACCAGGGCTGCTAGGACAAGCTGGGCGGGCAGGAAACGAGACATGGCTCCCAGCGCTGAGCCCACAGAGCTCAGGTAAAGCAGCTCTGTCCCAAACAGACTTACTCGGAAATGCTCACTTGGGCCCAGGCTGCTGCTCGCATGGCCCCGGCTGAGGACCGCC
>NW_010393608.1:2651-3949 GCF_000710305.1 Buceros rhinoceros silvestris | reverse complement strand
GACACTGGGGTTTGCAGGCTGCAAGCGTCACAGCCAGTAACAACGAAACCAGACGCTGTCCTCAGTGGTTTGTAGGTACTGACACGGGCTCCTCAGCTGCCCAGGGCTGCAGGGCACCGCTCCACTCCACCCGGGCAGAGCGAGCCCTCGCCACATGAGCTAGCCTCATCCTTCTAGTTCTGTCCTATAAAGCTGCAGGCTCACGATGCAACCCCTAAAAATAATTTGAGGCCCCTGCCCGGGTGAAGCAGAGCTGAGTCTGCCTTCCAGGATGTGGCCTGTTCTTTTCCAGCCTCTTTTCCAGGCAGTGGTGGGTTCTGCTCTGCTGGGACTCATTCCAGGCCAACCCCTTGACCCTGCTCCTCCTCCTCCGCACGCCTGCAGCTGCCAGGCTGCTCAGAGCAGCGGATACGGGAGATCTGCATGCAAGGAGGGTTGGTGCCGGAGGGCTGCACGCCGAGGACAAGAGATACTAGCCCAGGTCTTCACCACCACAGTGAAATGCTGGCAGCTTTGCTGACCCTCCACAGACAGAGGGAGGGGAGAGCAGGGCTCACTGGAGCCCCTGTGGTGTCAGCTCTGTGTGCTGCAGCGCACCGCGGGGACACGGAACAGCTTGGTTTTTCGTGTAAATGAAAAACCCTCCGTGTTTTGGGGTATCACGTCACGGTGCTGAGTCAAATCTGAGGCACAGCAGAAACCACCTGCTTCTCGGAAGCTCTGGGCAGCGGCATCACCATCTTATCGCTGTCACATTCTGGGTAACTGTCTACGTAAGCGCAAAGCCACGGTTGCACCCTCCTGGATCTGCCTGCCTGCGTTTTACAGCTGCTTGTGACCGCATGAGGTCCACGCCGTAGACACTCGTGACCGCTGGAAGGCAGAAGCCTGCCGAGCTTCTTGCATCCAGCTTCAGAGGATGGTGAAACGCAGAGTCTGGCCTTATAGGTCATTATCGTCACACTGTGGCCATCGGGACGTGTGGAGGCGTGGACAGACACGTGTTAAGGCGTAAAGCTGCCATGGTTTAAGGCCTCGCTGTCCAGGCAGCTGCTGTCCCTGCCCTGTGACAAGGTTTGGTGCTCCTAGAGTCGGAGCTGTTGGAGCGAATGTGCACAGCCTCGTGTGTAGGTGGAACGGGCTCTTGCTGACCTGCCCTGGGCATGGCTGCTGCTGCCCTACCGCCCTCTGACCGCCACAGGGTCTGACAAACCAAACTGCACCCATGTGCCTCCACGAGAAACACAGGCGTGAGCTTTAAATGTGCTGGACTACACTGAACTGATTAAGCACGACGC
>NW_010393608.1:596-2575 GCF_000710305.1 Buceros rhinoceros silvestris | reverse complement strand
GCCGCTCAATGTGCAGATGTTCCCAGCTGCAGCTAGCAGAGGTGAACTGGTCACCACCAGCCCGTGGGAGATGCTTCCCCACCCTAATGGGGAGCACTCATCATTCCCTGGCTTTCCAACTGCCTCGAACTGATGTGATGGAGCACAACGCAATTAGCGTTCACCTTGATGAGAAACTTCGATTACCGGAACGGAACGGAGGAAGGCTGCTGTAAAAGGCTGTAAAAGGCTCTCACCAAGTGATTCCGGGTGACAACTGCAACCCCCCCTGTTCGGTTCCTCTTTTCTCTTTCAAAACCCGAAGAGTTTAAAGCAATCCCCTCTGGGAAGGATTTCAGATAACCATCATTGTTCTCCTGAGCAACGGAGAGTCTAAAATCAGCATCTCTAAAAATGTCTTACAGAAGTACCTGGTATTTCCTCCTCATGTCAAGCTCTGCTTCTCAGAGCTGGTTTTGCTGCCAAGTCCTTTGGTGCCAGACCCGCCTGTACCGATGCAAACCCCACGCTCGCACGCCAAGTCCCTCTTCTAGCATGTCGTTTTACAACTGAGATGGCAGATCATTCTAGATTCTTGGTTAATTTATCAGAATGATCAAAGTCAATCTCCTTAATGATTTGATTAAATAAAAAACCCCCAACTTTCTAAAATCTCCAAAGTAAAAAATTCAGTCGACTGCAATGAGTAAATCGATTTAACAGTGGTCTCCAGTCTCTAGGTGACGCAGCTCATGGGAAGGTATTTCACTGCCTCACTCCCCATCATACCATTTCCTTCCCTATATCACTGTTGAAGGAAATCAGCTTTTCCTGCCATCACAGATTCTCATTTTCCCATGGAAATCCCTCTATTTTGTCAAGACAGTGGCAGTTCTTTGCCAAGAACCTGTTCTCTGTTATCTTTGGTGACAGGAAGCCAGCAGCAGGGTGACACAGGGTGCAGGTGGCACCAAACACGTGTGGGTTTGCACCCATTTTAATGCAGCATCAGTGTACCACCACGCTCTCCAGCCTGGGGACACCAGTGCCAGCTCGCCAGCTCCCGCGGGCTGTTTGCTTGCTCTTTGTAAACAGCAAAACTTGCTGGCAGACCTTCTTCTGAGACTTGTGGTGGTGTAACGGCAACACGTCACTCAACTTCAGGGGATTCAAAAATATACACATGGAAACCATCGAGAATTGGTCAGAACGTTACAGGGAGGTGGGGCCACTCGAGGAGAGCAAATGCCAGTCGGGTTTTTAAAAACATCAGAGCGTAACCCGGGAAATGGGAGCATGCTAAATCCAGGGACACGATGGGGGTTATGGAATAACAGAACACAAGCGGGCAAACCCCGCTGCAGTGACATTGCTCTGGCGTTTCCGTCCCGCCAGCCCCCTCAGAGCCATCCACACGGACAGAGCTGTTTGCCTGCGTCAAACACCGCAGAGCCCGGTATTTTCACCTTCCCGCTACCCCGAGGGTTACAGAACGGAACCAGCCACAGCCATTTCCCCAGCTCCCCTTTTTGTCACCATTTCTTTCATCTCCAGGCCGGTCCATGGACTGTAAATGGCTTTTACCATTGCGGAGGGGCTTAGTGGCAGCGCTGGGGGCTCACTGGACTCTCCCGGGCTGTGTTAATGCAACACAGAGGACGAGTTTCTAAAACTGGGTTGTTAGTGAGATTTTTTTAATCCGTGTAAAATTGTTTTTAAAATTTCAGCATCTATACAGAACATGGCTGAAGGGGGGCCCAGAAAACACGGTGAGCCCACTACCCCTTCCAACTTGCAAGAACCGCTGCTGAGTCGCAAACCTGCAGGGGCAGCTCCTCCCAGTTAAACACAGTTTATGTCTCCAAAAAGCACCATTTCAGTGACAGTCACAGCCTGGCTCTCCAGCCCCAAACTACACAGGGAAAGGAAGGCTCAAAAACAAACATTGTGTGCTGTGGACCTGGTGATGGTTCTGAAAGACTTGCTTGGAAAACCAGGCA
>NW_010393608.1:0-462 GCF_000710305.1 Buceros rhinoceros silvestris | reverse complement strand
TGTCACAGTGGCACGAAACAAGGTGCCACACCAAGCAGGAAACATGCACACCCACCTCCTTCAGCAAGACCATTCCTGGGAAAGCTGGGCACCAAATTTTTGTGTTCCCGATTAAAAATCTTGGATTTGTATCTCTGTACAAACGCTTTTATCTTAGGCTCCCTTGGCACAACAAACCCTGGCAGCAGGGAACTACTGACCCTTTGCTGAGTTAATTATTCGCCTGCATCCTGGCCTGGATCCACAGGGGTTCTGCAACCTTGCGCCCTGTGAGCCCTCTGCTCCCAGCGGCTTTCCTCATCCTCCACGACCCACGGAAAAAATGAAAAACTCCTTTCCGTGCCCTCTGCAGCCTTCCCCTCCCCCCGCCCCCCAGCCTGTCCCACAAGGTCAATACCGCCCCGTGAGCCCACTGGACAGGTGTCCCATGGCACGCATGCAATGGTCGTGGCTAATAGGGAA
>NW_010393607.1:345-738 GCF_000710305.1 Buceros rhinoceros silvestris | reverse complement strand
TGCGCGGGGTCATTCCCAGATGCCACCAGCGCTGCAAATTGTTCTGTGAGACCCTGTGAGGGACGGCACGGCTGGAACACCCACTCCTGCCTCCCACTCGTGGAGTGTGATGGCTGGAGGGCTGACGGGCACTGACGGGCATCCCCGAAGCACTGCGAGAGGCATCCTGGCGATCGATGAAACAACTGCAGGAACAAGTGACAGGATGAGAGGAAACGGCCTCAGGTTGGCCATGAGCTGTTCTCCACCTAAGAGAATACAGGGGTGTCTCAGAGCCTGCGGGCAGCACCTGCAAAAGCCAAAGCCAAAGGCATGTGCTGAGATGCTGCCCCAAACCCCAGCCTGCCCGCAGCCATCCCCACCTCCCGCTCCTTCACATGGGCCATTCACCCT
>NW_010393607.1:0-249 GCF_000710305.1 Buceros rhinoceros silvestris | reverse complement strand
CAACCCCCAGCCTGCCCGCACCCATCCCCACCTCCCGCTCCTTCACATGGGCCACTCACCCGCCCGGCCTCTGCCCTTCACAGTTGCCACGTGGAAGCTTGGGTCTCACCGGCAAAATACAAACAACAAGGGACGCTTCAAACTTCACCAACAATGTGAAAAGAACTGAAAAAGGACTGCTCCTGCAGACCACTCATCAACATTCACCTCACCCGAGCCCCCTACAAGGCCGATAACCCACTTCCCTCA
>NW_010393606.1:0-2507 GCF_000710305.1 Buceros rhinoceros silvestris | reverse complement strand
CAAGGACCTGGGACGGTGAAGGTATGTTTTACGAAAAAATAAAAAGGGGGTTTTTATTTTTATTCTTGGGAGTCGGGCCAGCAGCAGGTTTGTAAGACGGCCGGGGGACACCCCGTCGCGAAACCAGTAAGACGTAGGGACGCTTACGCGAAATAACTTGGGACCGGTAAGGCAGAGGCCAGGACTCTGGGACGCGCGGTCTAAAAATACCGATAAGATGGGAGCCAGAGTTCTGGGACGCACTGTCAGAGACCGGTGAGGCGGAGGCCAGGCACAGTAGTGACCCTGGCACACACGGTCAGGGAAGCCCGCTCGGTAAATTCTGGGACTTAATTGAAAACTGAAGGGAAAACTCCTGGGATATTTGGGTGCTGAGTGAACACTGGTGTGTGTAAGTGAGTGTGTGTGCCTGACACGCAGCCTTGCTGCAAAGTGAGTGGGAGTTCTGCCAGAGACGGATGAGGTGCTTTTTGGTTTGTTTTTGGTTTGTTTTTTTTTTTTTTGTCTTTCTGTCTGTTAGGAGGTTTTACGTTTGTGTGTTTGTTAGTTTACGTTTGTGTGTTGGATTTCGGCAGGGATGTCAGATCTCGGAGTCTTAATGTAATGTGTCTCAGAATGATCACAACTAATATCGTATTGAACTAGCCTTTAAAGAAGTAAAACAATTCCAAGCATTCCTTGTGTGTTTGCTGAAAGGGGGTTTGAGGTGTAATTGGTGGTTTACAACACGGTTCTGTGACTCTGCGGGGGAGGTACAGCCAGAGACGGACTAAGTGCTTGGAGCCTTAATGTAATGTGTCTCAGAATGATCGCAACTAGTACCGTACTGAACTAGCCTTTAAACGAGCAAAACAATTCCAAGCATTCCTTGTGTGTTTGCTGAAAGGGGGGTTGAGGTGTAATTAGTGGATTTTTTTTATGGAATCTTAAAATAAATGCCTGGAATTTGTGTGAAAGCGTGTGAAAGAGACGCAGCCTCGCTGCGGAGCGAGAGTGGACCTCTGAGGTACGTTTCCCATCTTCCGCAAGGAAATGGGCTACTGACGAGGGAAGCGAAAGAAATTATCCTGGCAACTGAAAGAGAGTGCGTCGTATTGCCAGTGGAAATAGACAGACCCCTCCCTACTCCTTTATATAAGTTCAGCGGAACCTGGACTCACCACCCGCATTAGTTTTAGATCTAGCACTCACGAAAAAGGCCCGCCCGAGTGAAAACAGGCTTCTAAGGTGGTTTGGTTCAGAGTCATGGGGCTATTTGCATGAGGTACGTGAATGGATTACTCTGAACCCCTACATTAGAATAAGGAGTCGCACCAATTATCTGGGGGGATTGTATGCGACACGTACGGGCAGGCTCGTAAGTTTGGCTGCGAAAACCCAGACCCAGATGACCTGGGGGGAACTTTCTCTCTCTTTCATGAAATACCGTGTTTCGTTGCTTTGACTGGGAGCAGGAGCCAGACCAAGGGACTATTTAAAGTAGCACCAATTATCTTGGGGGATTGTATGCGACACGTACGGGCAGGCTCGTAAGTTTGGCTGCGAAAACCCAGACCCAGATGACCTGGGGGGAACTTTCTCTCTCTTTCATGAAATACCGTGTTTCGTTGCTTTGACTGGGAGCAGGAGCCAGACCAAGGGACTATTTATTCCCTGTTATGGTGGCGGGGCCCTCGGCAGAGGACCACGCAGTTGCGTGGTTTGGAAAGTTACGTGATGTCCTGCGTGGGTTTTATTGGAATGTGAAGAGTGTAAGACTAAGTGGTAGCGTGTTTGTTATAAGGTGGTCCCTCAGTGTCTCTCTTGTGGGACTCCAGGAGGCAGAGGCAGCGGAAAATAGTAGGTTTCGAGTGTGAGTGGAAGAAGCTAGTGCCTGAGTGCTGGGAAGTTTGGGAGAAGGGTTGGGAGGTGGTGATAAGGAGGTGTCAGAGGCGGCTTCAGTGGATATAGCGATGGGGAAGGGACAGTCGAAGGAAGTAATATTGTCAGAGGCAGCTTCAGTGGATACAGCGATGGGGAAAGGACAGTCGAAGGAAGTAATGAGAAAGAGCCCGCTGGGCTGTATTTTGAAGCACTGGCAAGATATTGCTGGAGATGGGGGAACAGAAAGCAAACAGCAGCTTATCAAATACTGCAATCAGTGGTGGCCGCTGTATAAATTGGAAAATGGGGCGAAGTGGCCTCTGAACGGATCCGTAGACTATAATACGGTTCTGGAATTAATGTTGTTTTTGCGAAGAGAAGGTAAATGGGATGAGGCAGGGTATGCGGATATGTTTTTCACGTTAAGAAATCATCCCGACTGGCAGACAGATTGTGGGATGGGCCCTCCTCAGGACCCGTTGGTACTGGCGTTAGAAAAAGAACGACAGAAAGGAATGGATAATAAGTTGCGCAGATGTTGCTCCTCGTGTAGCATAGGTCAAAGGTGCCGTAGAAAGGAGAAAATATTGGATTATCCAGAAGAAGATTCAGAAATAGATAGGTCAGTGTTAAAAACACCACCT
>NW_010393605.1:124680-131749 GCF_000710305.1 Buceros rhinoceros silvestris | reverse complement strand
TGCCCCCCTTCTCAAACCGCGACAGTAAGTGCTTGGAAAACATAAAGGTATTAAAACACTTCACAAAAAATACAATTTTCCTGTATTTTCCAGTAAAATATAGGAGGACATTAACAAGGGAAATTCAAGAGATGATTAAAACTTATCTAGATGTTAGGTCTTGAAGACCACAGTAATAAGAACCAGAGAAGTGTGACTTCCTGGTGCTGGCCGAGACACCTGCACCATGCAAGAGCTGGTGGGGGGCAGTGCCACTCCATGCCCTTCCCAGGCAACACGGCCACTGTGTGGAGCTTTGGGTATTTTCACTTGGGCTTCAGGCGTTTTACTCTTTTTCTGTTTCCTGGAGGTAGAACACTTTATCCCATGAAGCATCCCATGCGCACATAACACACTACAGTATCTAAAGCCTTTGGCAGTGCCCTGGGTTCCTCAAGGACTGGTTGAACTCTACAGAGCTTTCAAGGAACGTTAAATAAAGCAGCTTCAGACAGCCAAGTGCTCAGTGTCAGGTAGGACGCACAAAATTGAAAGACTTAATTTGATTCCTGTTTCACTTGCATCAGCACTTGAAGGCACCTAACATTTAACAAAACCAAACTAATTTTCTGCCATTCTATGTATAGCTTTCATTAGAGCAACTATGAATAGAGTAGTGAGGAATAAAAAAGACCTTTTCTTCTAAAATACAGAACATTCATTAAAAAATCGTTGATATCTGAAGCATGTAAACTGTGGTACTTGCATTACTTACGTATAAACCCAAGACTTCTGGAGGGCTTTCTGCATTCGTACCTTACCAAACAGTGAGCTGACCAAACGTATATAAGCATATATATATATTTATCTTCTAAACTTAATGAGTGAAAACAATGAATCTGTACATTCTACAAAGTATTACTCACATTGTTTGGTTTTTGAGAGAGATCTTCTGCACCAATGGTTAAAACAGGAAGTTTAAGATTGGAAGTGACTAGCTCCTTCATGTAATTAAGATAAATTAATAGGTACTTTGTTTCCTTACTAGCACGATGCTTTGTAAGTCAACTTGCCTTACAAACGAAGGAGAACTTCAGCCAAAAAAGCCCTGTTCTATCGAAGACTCGTGACCCGTTTTGTCTGCAAAACGACTCTACAAAATAAGAGGTCTCGATCATCCAACCACGTCAGTGGAACGAGGCAGCGTGTCCCACAGCCTCCCTGCCCGCAACCCCTACCACCTTCACCGAGTAAAGAAAATAAACCAAATAAAGCTGGCATTGCGATGCCTCTGAAGCGGCAAATGCTTTTCCCACTGAATCCTACCCAGCTGCTGCACTTTCTGAAATGTCTAATGCAAATAAAGATGAGGAGCTTTTTATCTTGTTTACTCCTCTTCCTTTAGCAGACAGCCACTTCTGGCAGCGCTATCAAGTGAACTTTGGGAAAAGGAATTTAAAAGTGGTGTTCTTCAAAATAATCTCAGTGTATTTTACATCAGAGCAAGAATTCTAAGAATATAAAGGACAGATAGTGTCTTTTCTTCCCTTCAAAAGACACAGTAATTCCTAGCCTTGCCAGCTGGTGGAAAAATAGTCAAAACTTCTGGCTGCAATTATGGTAATACTCCATCTCGATGTTTCAAACACTCATACCAGGACACTGCTTGGAGGGTGAAGAGGACAGAAGCAGCGTTGCTCTTGCAGTGTTCTGCAGCTCGAGAGGCTCTGGGTCAGGAAACAGAGTTCTCTATCTGTCTTCTTGGTGCAACTGCCTCTTCACAGCTGACTAAATGAGAAATGGGGAAAAACTGCTGAGCTGCAGAAAGCTCACCCAGGGGCTGTGGGGGATCCTCCCAGGGCTGGCAGCCAGGGCCATCCGACCCCAACCAGCGGGTGGCTGGGGCAGCCCCAGCTTGGGACACTGGGGACCTCTCCACAGGGATGAGCCACAATGCCTGCCCATGAGTAGGGGTCAGGTACCAGGGGTGAGGGTACCAAGGCTAGACACAGCCCTGCGATGGCCAGGCAGGGCCACTGCTTCTTCTCCAAATCCTCCATCAGGCTATGCCCAGGAGCAGACAGGCTGAAAACAGGATAGCGATTCCTTTCAGACCCAGATTTCTCTGGCTGTTGGGATAGCCACTTCTGATTTGGTCACACTGTGTCAGTATCAGCGAATGAGAAAGCATGGAAGAAACTGCACCGTGTTTTGGCAACACCTGCGCAGTGCACAGTGAATCTAACTGAAGTCCCTTCAGTGCCCATACTTCATTCTCTGGGGGTTGAGAACAGGTAATATCCCACAGCAGGACACAACAGAATTGATCAAACACCACCTCTGGTTTTCCACCGAAGAAGCATCATGAGAAAGTATTAAAGGTCGCTGTCAGAATGAGCAGAGATATTTTACCAAGCACTTTTGACATGGTATCTGTCTTGAATCTGTGCTAAACCAGAACTGTAGTTGCCTCACTTCAGGCTCATGCTATACTAAATTTTGAACTAGAGAATGCAACTGAAAATCTACAAGCTGATTATTTCCACGATTTTCTGTTATCATAAGCAACGTACAAGTGTTGATTAGCAAAAATTAGGGAAGAAAACTATTTCATTATGTACATTTCCTTCTTCTAGAAACATTCCCCCTAATTTCATGTAAATTAAGGTACAGATTTGTGTGCTAAGTTTACTAAGGAGTTATATAGTAAGAATAAAAGATATTGGCAAAGATTGTAGAGGCAACACGATAAATGGAGACAGAGTATTGTGCCCAGCACAAATTCAAGGTCCACAAAAAGTTATTTGACTACAAGGAAAACACCCACACACACACTTCTTGCAAATCTGTTTGGAGATGTTCATACTTGACAACAGTTCCAAAAGGAGCATCAAAGCTGCTACTTCCAAGTTTAGTTTTTCACCTTTGTCTTTCTCAGCTGAGTTTTTAGAAAGTGTTTTGGTTTTTTTTTTCCTTTTGCCATCTCAGGTAAGTAGTTAGACTCTTTAACATGAGACATGAGACTCTAACATGTTAAAGACATGAGACAGCCAAATGCGGTACATCCCTTTTACATCACTGTATCCAATTTACCTGAGGAACAGCCCTTTTCTAGCAGCTCTAATTCTAGCCTGCCCTCAGCCACAAGAAACAATTATACTGAAACACAGGATGGATGCCTTCAAAGCTCCCATTCGTGTTGGGAGTGACAGATCCATCCTACCCTCCTAATTGTGTTGATGGTGTGAACCTTCTCCACAGTGAGCGGTTATGCTGAACAGAACCTTATTCCACCGCTTCAATGGCCTTTGAATTCAGCACTGGCAAAGGGATTCTGTACCATCAAGAGGCAAAACTGATGATTTTGATGCAAATAACAGAGTTGTCAAAAAAATCTGGCTGCAGCACACATTCATCTAGAGAAGTTTTGGTATAGCAACTACCCAGGTTTTCTCTGTGGTATAATCAAATGAAGCTGATTAATGACTGCAATTAAGCCACAACAGCCCAAAATTAAAGAAACTTTTTAGGATCTCTCTATGGGCTTAAGCGAAAATACTCCACTATGTTACAATACATACAGTACGTAGCTTGTCAAATGCACATATAAGGTTGTGAGACCTGTTTTGTCCTCTTAACTCACCTCCACAGCATTGCTGGTACCCTGTTTCTACTGTGGACTCAGAGCACAGGATATTTAGGATTACAGAATGTATTAAAATATAAATATATATTATTTACCATAGTTCTTGGCAATAAGAAACAACCTGTCATGGAGCCAAAGTAACATAAAACATCTGAAATAGTTTTAGCAGTGTGAGAAGTCATCCTCATGGGTGGCTTTTTACATTTATTTTTTGTACAGTTCACCACTGAAAACTAGGAATTTAATAAAACTTGAAATCACAGTATCTTAATATAATATTTCTGACCCTGCCAAGATATAATGCATTCTAAAGATACTTAGTGCTCAGGGCTGAATTACGGCCATTAAAAGAGGTTGGTTTTGTGGGAAAACTAATTTATTAATGAGCGATTAATGGGAAGAAGAGACTAAACTTCCATCATCAATTCTTTTTATTGTAAAGGTTTGAAAACTTCCAAGAGGTTGAATACTACATATTCATTTCTGTAGTTACAGGTTAACACATCAGGTGTAAACCAAACACACGTGGTACCCCATGTTCTCCTGATTACTTTAAAAAGTCATTTTTCACAGAGTAGATGCACACTTTTAATATCAGGACTTAGAAAGACCGGGATAAATTGATGGATATTACTTAAAATCTTTACTCTTTAGTATCATATATATATATGCAAAGAAGGGATTTAATATTTAATAAGGATTTATGTATCGTAAGTCACCCCTTATTCATCGCTGCTTTTACCGATAAACTGATTTATTCAACCACATAGACTGATAATGAATATAAGTTTGAAGTCTCTTCAATTAAATCAGGTATTCAGCTGTCCATGAAAGAAGGAGAATAATAAACACGGTAGGATGTGGACAACTGAAAAGAAGAGGCAAGCAGGCAAAGTACTGTGCTGTTTGCAGCAGAACAATAGCTGTAATCTCTGACCTCACAGACACAGCATATTGTCTCCAAATTAGCATTTCACAAGGAAGAATAAAACCACTTACAGCCAGTAGGTTTGTGAGCGTGCAAGCGAAGGAACATACTCATAGAACGCCCTCATAACTTACGACCAAATGTAAGAGATGAGCTAAGGTCTGTAGAAAGCAACACTGAAACAAAGAGAAAATGTGGACCTTTGGAAATCAGAAGATGGCTTTGAGTGATCGCCGCCTGGGATCAGTGATCTGTGGTGATTCACAGCCCTTCATGTGTCCAGCGCCAAGTGCCTCCTCTCTCCTCTCTCTCTCTATCACCAGGAGGAGCGTGGACACAACCAGCCCTCTGGTATCTTATCTCCCTTTATACGAACAGGCTCATCGTGCTTTGTAGGAGGAGAAGACACACAGCTATCGCAGCCAAAGCTTTCCAAATCCAGCCAAGGATTTGCATTGATCTTAGCCTGTGCGTAGAGTGCTGATGTATAATTTAGCTGGTTAAGAACTCATTATTAAAAAAAAAAAAACAAAAAACCACACATGATGATCTTAGCCTGTGCGTAGAGTGCTGATGTATAATTTAGCTGGTTAAGAACTCATTATTAAAAAAAAAAAAACAACAAACCACCACTGAAATTTGCTTCCAAAGGATGATTTCCAATTTTGTGCGTCACTGTAGACAAAATAGTTCAAAAGGTGACCTATCTGTAAAGCTTAACAAGCCTCGGGGCAGCACACCAGTTTCGGCGGAACTCCAATTCCTACCCTCCTGCGACAGAATTTCAGCACTGGCACTAGTATCACCTAGAAACAAACTCACCAGGGCCAAGCAGAGCACATGGATGTTGGGGTTACGACACCTTTTCCTCCTCCTCTGAATGTTCTTATATACTAGAGAAAAGCAAACAGACTCAATCTAATATCATACAATAATTTTAATCGTTTAAATACTTCTTTTTGTTTAAAACCATGAACGTTGTTTGCATATTGCCGTTACGTACGACGACTCTGTCAGGAGCTGTTGGAGATGGCTCTCCAGCCAACGCTTTCCCCTTGGCTATCTGGTTCCTGATCGCTGCTTTCGGTGCGTCAGACACTCGCTCATCTTCCTTCGCTGCACAGACATAAATTATTAATGGAGCCACAGGAGTCATCTTCTCTACTGTAACGCAGCTGAGAGCCACTGGAGAGAAGCAGAAAACTGATGCTGCACAAAAGACTAGAGGAACTAAGACGGCTCAGATTTGGATCATGATCCAAAATTGCCTCTGGGCGCACATGGGCTGCAGCTCTTTGGGTGATCAGGTCCAAAGCAGCCACCAGATTCAGGACCCAAACTAAATCTTCCTACTAAATCTCTAAAAACCATGGAGATAATCAGAGTGATGAAGTACAATCAGCTCATAAGTGTAAAAACCCCCCTCGATCCCTAAATTCAGTGGGACGTTTTGCATCCAAAAGTTACCTCACACAGAAAATTCACCCAAACAAAGGGAGAACAGACCGCCTGCGCAGCCAAACCCCACCATTCTACAGGACTGGAGAATTCGTTCACTGAACAGCTCTAAATTTAATCCTTTCTGGATGAAAGAGCATGACAGTATGGTCGGGTTTGGGGGGGTTTTTTGTTGTTGTTGTTTTTTCGGTTTTTTATTTTTTAAACAAGGTTAAGAGTGGGCAGAGAAATCAATGGTCACAAAGGAAACACCAAACCTTTCCTGCCCACCAGTTTCTGCAGCCTCTCTAGCTGCAGAAAAAAACGATGGCAGAGGCAAAGAGAAGGGGAGAGGAAACAAGACTAGAGTCACCTGCAGTGTTCAAATATTCTTTGCAAAGAGTTCATACACAGTGTCAGAAGATTAATATCATAAATCAATTAATAAATATATAGTGCTTAAAGACTGCCACACTACATCAGAATGAAAATTAGTTTAGGGGAGAGGGCAATGCAGATACATAACTGTTCTTTATAGAGGAACTGACAAGGACTTCAAGTCCAAAGGAGAAATACATTTTAATGTGACTTTTTAATTTGCACTTGCATTTTTTCAGATGTCAGTGAAAATGTCTCCGCTGGTACCACCAGCACAGCTGCATCTTTATACAATAAGGCAACAGAGTGTACTTTGTGTATCACACATTTTTATGACATTTCCATCGCTATGGAACAGATTGTAAAATTCTGGTCCTTTCTAAAGTTAAGGTAAATATCGTAAATTTTGTCTATAACTTAAATGAAAACCTTCTGTTCTCTCTATGCATCATTAGATGCTGGCAAATTCACTTTTTCTATGCACATTATCCAACTTTCATTGTCCCAGACTTAACAACTCCCTTCATTTTATGGACTCTATAAATACATGCTTTAAAAAAGCGTATATGACCTATGAGCATGTTAATACGGTAAATCCCACTTACACCTTCCCATTCCCTATTCTACAATATCCTGGAGTTGTGAATATAAATACTAGAGATGGGGCTCACAGTTTTTAAACCTCTGATTTTCCCTACATA
>NW_010393605.1:90818-124592 GCF_000710305.1 Buceros rhinoceros silvestris | reverse complement strand
CATATTACTAAATATCACCCCTTAAATTTTCATTTGAACTTTTCATAATGGAAAAATGTAACTTTGCAAAATTGCATGGTAGAAAACGCATTATCTCACAGGGCCTATCAAAGAAAATCTCTCTCTGCAGACAGAAAAACCTAATAAAAATATCTAGCTCTAGAGAAAACAAGAAGAATGAAGAACCCACAAGAGGACTCACGTAGCAAGAACTTTTCTTAAAAATCAAGTCTCTATCTTGTCTTGCAAAACTCAGCGTGCCGGCGGTGTTTGATTAAAAACAACAATAAAACAGTTCTCACCATTATAATCTTCCATCGCAACTGCCCGGCACAATAGAGTTACGCATCAACGAGTTTTATATTTTTATACTCTTGCTCAATGACCGCGGCTTCAACTTGTGCAGTAAAACTTACCATAGAGACAAGAAGAGAGAGAAAATTTATGTTCTTTGCTACAGTCTGTAAAAACCGAAAGCTAAACCACACTTTTCCCAAGCTCGTGCATGTAAGATGTATCAGAATATAAAGGAAAGCCCTTGTATGGATCTATAGATAGGCAAAAATCAGTGAAATTTATATTCCTCGGTTATTTTTAGAGAATGGATTCCTAAACTTTTGTCAATGAAGGCTAGGATTAGGAGGGGAAAAAAGCTGTTTTCAGGAAGCAGAAATAATTAATATTCTTCGTACTTGCAGAGACAGAGGAGCCTAGTTAATGATTTTTTTTTTGTGATTTACTACAACACACTAAAACAATACATTATGATCAGTGAAGTAAGAAATTAATATTGTCTCATGTAGATGGTCATTCCTCATTAGTTATAAGGAACCTATTTTTAATTTGGAGATTTTTACTTAATTAGCGCCACACATCAAGGCTGTCTTATGTCAACTGTTGTAATGAGTTGATGTCTATGCGCGATACAGAATGGGCTGCTAATAAGAGTCGCAGTTTGAGAAAAATGATAATGAGCTGAACAAAAGAAGTGTTAATTACTTACACAATTAAAGTACCTAATACAGGCAATATTGTAACACACCAACAGTTATGTTATAGATATTTACATATCCAAAGCATATAAATGTCAGTGGAAAAAGCAGGTAGATATTCTTTATAGAGCAATATGGGGTGCCATGGACTGGATGGATAGAGCACAGCGTACGACATCTGAACCTCTGCAGCATACTCGCTCTGTTCGACCCTCAAAATGTGTTTGACTATATTTACACACATCATCCATATATATATATATATTTATTTTCTGTTCTATCATGTTCCAGCTCAGCTCTTCATTAGACTACAGAAATTCTATAAAATAAGGGAATAGGAGGAGTTATTCTATGGTCTATATTTTATGAACATTTATACACCTCTCCACAGCCTCAGAAATGTCTGTAGATTGAGGCAGAATTTACTGAGTTCACGTCTGAATCAGTAGAACTGGAATTCAGGCCCAGAAATAGCTCTCAAGTCCCAAAGAACATGCAATTTCGCAGGGTTTGATGAGATTTATAACATAAGACACAAGTGTTTGATAAACAAGAAAGGACTAGAACGCACGGTGATACCTTAACAACTATTTTAAACAGCAAAAAAACAAAGTTTCTACCTCGTTTGAAACACATCTCGGCTTTTTAGCAGATCACGTTAGTATCAACACACATGTTTTATTTATGATTTTGGGGTAGGAATTTACCATTAAAATGCATAACTGTGTTCTATAGCCACATAAAAACCTAGCTTTGAGGGCCAACATTTTCGGAGTATTTCAGGGATTTTTATTAAAAAATGTTATTAAATCTGCATTACTTATTCATTTTAAAGATTATCTTATATGTTTAATTCAGCTTTACTGCAGTAACTTAGAAATACATCTCCTGCATTTTTAAACTGAGCTAGGTAGTTTGCAATCATAACGTTATTCATTTTTATTTGTACACAGACACATAAATGTAAATTACATCTAATTAAAATAAACTGTATGCCTTCTTTCTTGTGATGCAGTCACGCCCTGAAATGATGAGAACCAATTTTAACTGTTCTATGTACAAAATTTGCCTTGATCAATGCTTCAATCTGGTTTGTTAGAGTACGCACCGCTTCAAAGGGGTACAAATTACAGGGCTTCGTGTTGTTTAGAAACTGAGGGCCCTATCTGATTCAGTACTGCCTATAATTGTAAACTGACCTGGAACGACTTCAAGTCCAGGCAAAAAGTTGCCTATGTTGTAGTATACGTCAAAGGAAAGATGCCACCTCACAACTTATCCACGCCTGTTCTTCCTTAGAAACTGATAGAGGTGAACCAAAACTCATAAGGCCAAAAAAACTAGAACAGCTGGTAAAAAAGCTCCTGTGTTACTTGTATGAGATGTTAAATTAGCGGTTCTTGGAGACTTCTAAAAGGCTTTGCAATGCGATAGGTACTATAATTCAGAGAGAAAATTAGTTTTATATGTTTACCAGCTACAAAACAAAATAGCCTTCCTCCTCTAATTTTGTACTCCTAGAATAATTCTAAAGAGGCATTATTTAACATGACTCAGCTTTGGCTGTACCTTTTTCATGACATAAAACCCAAAGTAGCTTCGGATAACAGCACAGTGGAAGCCGAGAAAGAACCCGCGTTAGGCACAAACGCAGTAAATCACAGTGAACAAAGCGACACCCTCCAGCCCTTTCCAGCCAGATCTTCCCCCGTTAGTGGAGACGTGCTAATGATATTCATGGGAAGGTTCCAGCTCATTCAGCTCCATTCCCTTTGAAATAAGGTTTTGCTGAACACAAGGCCAGGTCACCTCAGCTGGGATGGAATACAAACATCTAGAGACACGATCCTTACACCTCTGCTCAGCAGCTCCTGGAGGATTCTGCTGGCACACACACAGACTACAAAGAGCTGTAATGCTCATGGTTTATCCAAAGTAATGCTTTAAAGCATCAGTTTCAGTGTGATTCTGTATAATAATGTTGTTTGAAACAAAAACTGGTTCCACTAGATTAGTGGTTCCACCACTAAAATAACAGTCCAGCGCACTGGAATTTCCAGGAGCCCATACCTGGCTTGTAACAGAATCCTCACAAAAAACAGGGGTCAGGGTCATTAAAGTCTGGTCAGTTCGAAGAAGCAAGAACAGTTTCATGTGAAATACACAGGAAAAACAGTGGGAAGGGAAAATAATAATAATAATAAATAATGTATATATTTTTGCCTGCTGACTTCTGGTCCCCAGGCAGAGCTACACAGACTTCTCCCTCACCAGCCAATAACTCAACTTTTCAGAGTGTAACATTTAGAGTTTTCATTGTTTATAACATTTTTTCAGTTCACCACCACGTCCTAGAAGTGCTGAACGCTTCAGAGGACTCAAGAAGAAAGGGCAAGCAGCATGTAGGTATTTCAGTAGAGGAAAGGGGAAGCGAAAGGTAGTACTTCAATGCTAACACCGGCTGACCACCACAAGACAACAATCCAAAACACGTGCAGCTTTTCACCTTCTACTGCATCTGGCAGCGTTAATTCAAAAAGCAAGAATGCCGTAAAAAGCTGCAATGTGAAAAGCCTGAACAAAACCTGCTCTGCCTAAACATGAAGGATCACTGCCAGGCGAGCAAGAGCAATTAGTGCAAGTTTCGGGTGCAACTTGCTTGATGTTTTCCTACCTGGCAAAGCACGCTGTGAGGAGCTATTGCAGAGAGAGAGGCAAGCCACCTACTCTTAATAAGGAGCTTAAATGAGGAAAGGTAAGTAGTTGGGTTTTGTGCAGAGAGAGAGGCAAGCCACCTACTCTTAACAAGGAGCTTAAATGAGGAAAGATAAGTAGTTGGGTTTTATACTTCATTGTGATAGATGTCTCATCTGTGGAAACATTCCAGGTCAGACTGGACAGGGCTCTGAGCAACCTGCTCTAGTTGAAGATGTTCCTGCTCATGGCGGGGAGGTTGGACTAGATGACCTTTAAAGCATTCTGTGATTCTATGATCTTCTCAATATTCTTTCTCTCTTCTCTTCAATACGATAGTGTTGTTAAACCATGAGATTCATCACTTGTGACTAGGGAAATCACTTCCATCAAGAGGAGCTTGAGACAGTGCTTAGTAAATAATCCAGCCTTTATTGGTATTCGTCAAGGTCTAGCAGAGAGGCGTGTGTCATGGAAAAGTCTTCAAAAAAAAAAAAATCACACTCCAAAATAAGAAAAAACCTTTTTCTTATATATAACAATATATTCTGATGGATCCAAGCCATTATTAAAATCCTAGGTTTATAATCAATTCAGAATGAAAAATACCTTTAACTTGTTATGAAATTATGAAATAAAATCAAACCTGGTCCATGTCAATCTATATGAGATGGTTCACACAGAACACAATTAGTCTTAACAACTGTGCATGCTATTTTTAGAAAGTTTTTATCAATCTCTTTTAGAAGCTTATGGTGATTAACTAGGTAAAATTAGCGTGTTGAGGAGAGAAATGAAGATGCGCTTGTATTTTTAACAGTTACAAAAACAGTTTATTGAAAGATTTTAATCTCTTTCACCATAGGACTAGTGTGAAGAGATTTCCAGCTAATTGCATCAGAGTGTGCAGAGCTGGACTTACGATAGCTGTTAAGAACATCTGCCCCAATGCTGGGCTTTAACTGTCAAGAATCAAGATTTAAGAATGTATTCAGGTGACTACTTGAAACATTTTCAAGCATCAAACCCAAAAAAGTGTCAAAATGGTTTATAAGATGTATATGATGCTGGTTTTATATAAAATATTCCAAACTTCAGAACATTCTACTGTGCCAAAATAAAAGTGGAGTTTCTGCATAGAACTTTTTACTGTCTTGTCCTAATGCACTGTGACTCCTCAGTCACAGGAAATTTCAATGTAGAAAAAATACATTATTTAACACTGGATCTATATTTAGCAAACAATGTAAAACACAGATCTATAAACAAATCTTTTCAGATTTAGACAGGAAAAGCTTAAAATGGCCCTGGAATTTCATGATGATTTAAGAAAAAGTACCGGAAATCCTTTAGCAAGTGTTGAGTAGAGAAATATTATCATTCCTACTGATTTCCCTGTAGCAATATAGGCCCTGGCTGTTCTGGTATCCACAGATTTTCTGATATGAGCTTGGTATTTTAAACTCCAGTGCTACACCAACCTTCACATGTATGGGCACAGAACTCTGCCCTTCAAGAACAGCGGTAACACTAATGACAGCGAACTGATTATTTTTGTCTTATATTTAAAAAAAAAAAATAAAACCTGTAAGACATGGTTCCTAAATCCTACCAGTGAACTTCAGTGACCCTCGCTGAGAGTGAGCGGTAGCTGCAAAATGGATAGGCTTGCTGCAGCTCAGAGTAAGTGCTGCAATTTAAGTATCTTTTGAGTAGGGACATTTATCCTTCAAGAACAGCGGTAACACTAATGACAGCAAACTGATTATTTTTGTCTTATATTTAACAAAAAAAATAAAACCTGTAAGACATGGTTCCTAAATCCTACCAGTGAACTTCAGTGACCCTCGCTGAGAGTGAGCGGTAGCTGCAAAATGGATAGGCTTGCTGCAGCTCAGAGTAAGTGCTGCAATTTAAGTATCTTTTGAGTAGGGACATTTATTGTTCGCTTCAAATAAAAAGTAGTTTTCCAGGAAAGTGACAGTACATAACAGATACTGTTGGGGTACCGGTGTTTTTTAAAAAAAACTCTACAATGATTGACTAATAACAACAGAAAGTACAGATCTGATCGGAACAGAAGATGCCTGGATGAGTTTGAATGCTGTCAGAATTACCTACAGTCTTTACAATCATATTATAGGAGAAGTAGTTCATTTACTTGAATATAATTTCAATAAATTCCTTTTGTGGTTACTGCACCTACTCACTTTGCTCTGACATTTGGTGAAGTCACTTTATTCTGATGAAAGCAGCTCAGAAAGAAAAGATTGTAACATTCATATTTTACCTGAATACTTGCCTAAGGACTTTTAGGACATATATATTTGAGGGATTCCATTTACCAGCTGCTGCATTGATAATGTGATCCTGTTCATCTCGATACTTTGCCTTCGTGCTTTCTGGGTTAGGACCTTAAAAGTAACCTATCTTCATTTTCTTAGCATTGCTTAGCTTCAATCCATGCACAGCTCCTAGGAATCTGAAGCAGCTTCCAGAAGAGCAGGATATTATTTTAATTATCACATGTTCGGTTTGTTTTTTTTTTTTCCTTCTCCATGTTCAGTTTCTTACACCTCAATGTCTCTTATTTCCTTCCTAACTACAGCGTTCAATGGTCTCCACAGATATTTTGCTTTAAAAACATTTTGCAAACTTTTAATTTTGTGTCTTTTCACTACCTCCCCCCCCCTTCAAAAGTTCTGAGTCTAGATCCAGAGCAGGTAAGCCACGTAGACTGAAATCAGCTGAAATTTTGACAAACAAACTTTAAATTAAAATTAATTTCCCTTGATCGTTAACTCCAACCGGGATCAACCTGGGCTTTCAGAGATGCAACTAAACAAATGCTGGCTCTTACAGCCCTAAGGCAAGTAGGAAACTGAATATTGTCTCTTATTTCCTAGCCAAAGAACTGAATTGCAGCTTAAAAAGGATGGAAGTTGCTAATGGACTGAAGAATTCGTATTGGCTTTTTGTGTGTTTAACTGGAAAAAGATGGATGTAGGAACACCACATTTCTTTTTGAGAGCTGTCCACTTGCTGCACAAATACTCCGCAAAGAGCAGTAGGCTCTTTGAATGTGCATAATATTTCAGTACAGAGCCTGTAGGGATCCAACGGATGTGCCAAACTACCCCTTTTTACCTTGTTAGTCTTGCTGAAACAAGAAAAAATGTCGGAAGCTGTCCCTAGTGAAACCTGCATTTGTTCTCTGACTAAAAACAGAGACCAAAACATAGTGTTTGTTTTGCTGTCGGTTTGCAGCAGTTGACTTGCCCATTTTGTGTGAGCATTTTTTGATGCCCTTCTAAATCCAAGAAGATCAGTTAAGAAGATCAGTAGCTGGGATGACTTTTTATCCCCATTTTGCTATTTCAGAAATGATGTTTCATTCTTGTGCTATTGAAATTTGTTTCGGTTTTTAAAGAATGTAAGGAATTTCTTTTTTCCTGATCTTTGACCTACACGTCTCAATTATAAAGAGTATAAGTAAACAATGGAGGTAGAGGGAAGTATTTTAAACGTAACTTTTATTCTTCCTCTTTCTGACAGAACCTTTTTTACTTTTCCCCATGCTAGAGATGATTAAAAAAAGAGAAGCCCACACCATGAAGAACGGTCTCAGCCTCTGGACCTCTTACCTACCACAAATACTTGAAGAGCGTTGTTTCCCTTTCTCTCTGCTATTGTCCTGTGGATGCATTATGGCAAAAAAAAAAAATATTCAGTATGCCGTTTGGGGGACCTTTCTCCTACCTTTTGTTACCTCTGCCTCCTGGCGGTTTTTGTTTTTTTCAGTTTTTATTTTTTTAAAAAAATACGACTTTTAAGTGCTTCTTTAGCCCCGACTCATTTTTTCTGTTCACATTCCTTTCTCTGACAGTCACTGGTTCCACCCTGGTGCGTTTACTTTACACATTAAAAGAAAGGTATTGAAGACTGTTTTTCCTTACAAAACACCACCTATTTCCTTACAAAAATACCACCTAATTTTTCAGATCTGTTCTTTGGAAACTTACTACTCAACTTTGCTTCTATCACGTTTGCTTCAAGGCAATTCTCTTTTATTGAACGAACAGTAACAAGCGAACCTCCCAGCCTATGAACTAGTATCCAAAGAAATTTTCAAGGACTATTTTACAGTTAAACAGATGTGCTTTTCCCATTCATTTTTATAAAACAACAGGTTTACTTTCACAAAACAATTCCAGGCTGGGGCTCATGTGAATATTAGCTTAAGAAGTTTCTCCCCCTCAGTCAGCCTACAGAGTAGCTACAGGATCCACAAGTAAAGATATTTAAGATAAAATAATAATAATAACAATAATAGAATGATATTAGCACAAACAAATCTGCACAGTTAATGTAAAATCAAAGTATAACTCAGGAACACAGACAATAAATTAGGTAACAGATGCAGTAGAAGGGGGAAGAAAAAAAAGTTTAAAACCCTTCAATATGTACATTTGCTATGTACATTTTTGTGCAGTTCTTGAAGACCTGCAATGTTTGCTGAAAGGTTTTGATTGATGAATAAGAGAACAGCTTCTTCCTTGATTTATGAGTTGAAAAAATAAGGTCTTATATATCTTCCTATATATTCAATAAGCATGTTTGTATGGCTACAAACAGACAGATACTTTATTCACTGCCCTGGAGGAACCTTTATATGTAGGAGGATAAATGAGAGGAAGATTTGTAGCATTCCATAGAAGTTCCAAACCTTCATCAGAACTCGCATTGTGTCCCTGGTATATTTACTGGTATGCAGACACAACACCAACACCTATTACCTGAGAGATTTTCAATCAGAAGTCTAAGTTATCTTCTTTAGTTCCCAGTTAAGCTCTTGGAGAAACCACTGTGGTGGCTGAGCAAAGAAGTCCATGGACTTAGGTGCCTGTAAGCAGAAACCTTTTTTTTTTTTTTGATACCTAAACTCTGAGACATTCCAAGTTTCCAAAAAACCTTTGTTCTCAATGAATTATTCGAAGTTCAAACTTTATATCCACAAATTCAGTTTATCAGACTGTTGCAATTCTGTACATCCACTGCCAGGATTTCACCTGGTTTCACCAGTGGCTTTCAAGACAGGCACAGCATTTTGTTCATCATTCAGCGCCCTTTTCTGAGGCATTCCGTTATTTGATGACTGACTGCTGTACCGAACATCCCCTTTCCTGTTATACAGTCTGACTTTTTACACAGCTTTTGGGCAGCGTAGAGCGAGCTTTGCTTTCAGCACGGCCGTGCCGTAGAGGTAATGGAATTCATGCTTGGCCTGTTGAGCAGAACTGCCAATTTTGCTCCTGCACGGCTATTTCATAGCATGACTTCTAGTTCACAGCAAACCTCCTTCCTTTCTGAACACGAACTGCAAATTATACAATTAGTGTCCTTTTATATCTGAAGAAAGAAATCTAAATGTTAAGTACATATAATTTTTCCTCTTGCTGTGTCTTCAGAATGGCGTCTCCAAGTCCACCAACCACACACTACTAATAGCCTTTTTTTTCCCCTTCAGACTTCCTATTTCATCTCACTTCTAAAAACTCTTATTTACCACCAAAATTTCATTTCTCTGAACAGTTTTGCATCTCTGTTTTCATCAGCTTCAGTTGGTCCCTGTGCCATAGCAATCCCAGGGAGACTACATTTTACCAGCGCTCTCATCTTCCAGAGAAGCAATTTCCCAACTGAGCTCAGTAAAAGGAAAGAAGATAGTTGTAACAAAATGCAGGCAGATTTTTTAATAACTCCTTTCGTTATTTATACAGGTTTATGCTTTTTTAATTTGTCTTGGTTTTTTTTTTTTTTTTTTTTTTTTTTTTTTTTTTTTTTTGAGAATTTTCCTAGGTTTTCTATCACTGATCTTCATTAGCTGCTTTGCTACTGCTTACTTTTTCATTTCCAAATAGGAATGAAACGGAAAGAAGAAAAATGTTTTTGTTTTGTGAAAATGCTCTCCAGAATCCAGTTGAGATTTCTCAGGTGGAGCAGAAGAAACACGTGAACTTGAATTTTCCACACCTTTGATGAATACTGTAGCCACTGGATTATTCTGTGCTCTCCAATATCATAACTTTCTCAGTAACATTTAATTAAAACCCATACTGTCCATGCAGTGTGACTACTTCAACATTCAGCATCTCATGTTCACCCACGGAGTCTCTATACTCCAACATAACCACAAAACTCTTAACGTATCAATGTAACTCTGTCTTGCACCAGTTTATATTTTTGAGATCATCCCCTAAGCATCTGCATTGTCCATTACTGCAGCTCTTGAACAACATCAGCAGGATCAGTAAGTCAAATAATTCTGGTTTGTTTGGGGTTTTATGGGCAAACTGAGACTTCTTCAGCCTGTAGCTTAAATTGTTCAGCATTTCAGATACCATCTGCTTTGTGCTGGACACAAGCCACAGACAGATAAATACTTACAGAAAGAGTCTTGGTTGCTATTGCCGCATTCATCCTTTCCCTCTGTTTTTTCCATGCTGCATGTCTTTCCTGGTTTATAACCACATTTACCTTTACTTGCAGGGCATTATCCTCTTTTAACAGACTTTTTTTTCTTTTTTTTAAATACAACATGCACGTATTAAAATGCATGCTGAAGCAAACAATTTTCATAAAGGCTTGGAACCTCCTGCTCCCACCCATCACTGTCTGTATGAACTGTGGGTAGTATCATCAGGTAGGCAACTTTCAGACCAAGAACAAGTGATGCAGCAAGAGTTAACTCAGTCTTGACAGATTACTCCATGCCCTGGCCCATCATACTCACATTACAATTCAGTGACATGAAAAGCACTTTTCAATGGGGAGAAATTGATTTTATGCCTGCACTGAACTTGGCAAAACGGTCTCATAAAGAAAGGAATATTTTTTTTCCCAGGTTTTGAAAATTACTTAAAACATTTTTTTTTTTTCCTGCTATCTCCCTCCAGCTTTTAGGGGAGGACAGTTCTCCCTGTCAAAGGCTGTTTGAAAGTAAGAGGCACAGTCACGTGCATGCACTTTCAGAGGCGGCAATCAAACACCTTAATTCTCTTTATGTCTTCTAAGAGCTTCCCAGTAGAAAGTCGTACATAATTGAACCCCTTCTGCCTCCTGCGTGCAGTTTTGCAGGCACTGTGACTACTGTTCGGATTTATTTTACAGCAATAAGTCAATGATTCGGTAGGGCCAAACTCCACCAGCGTGGAGATGCTGGGAAGTCAGCGCAATCTCAGACATGCCTTGAGCAGGGCAGAGTTCGATCGTGCTCCTCCTGGAACGCCTCAGTGCACTGCATGTCACAGAAACGGATTATCGCTTCTGACTCCTGGAAGCATCTCCTATCAGCCACACATGCCATCCTTCAAACCCTCTTTTTTCTGGTGGGATTGCTGTAAGCCACCAGTGCAATCCCTTCGACAAAAGTTTCTAAAGCCACACTGCTTGTTTGAAGGGTGCCTTAATTAAAGCAGAAAATCCAAATGCCTTTTAGTTGTTGATGCTTTGAAGGAATTGAATCTTTCACAAGCTGCTTTTCCAGCTGTTATCTCACTTTTTCACCTAGTGCTCCCTGCGCCTTCTCGCAAGTGTCTTCCCTTGAGCTCAAGTGACTTACAACTTATCTGCGTTCAGCAACTGGCGAGACGGCCTGAGTGACTTGGCGTCTCTTTCCATACAGCTGGAGATCTCTGTCACCCTTGATCTGAGGACAGTTGTTGACATGCACGGAGATTCAAATGGTTGTCAGATCTGCCCATAATCGGTCTTTTGTAGAGCTCCAGTGAGCTGCTGAACAGAGATACAATCTCAGGAGAACAAGTCCCTCGGTGCACGTGAGCTCCCCGGCAGTTTTCTTTAGGCCAGCATTAACAATCAGGCTTTGACCCTGTTTTGGTGCTTAATACAAAAACAACCTCAAAAGAAAAGGCAAAGGGGAAAAGAGATGTACTCCTCTCCAATCTAAATCCTACACCCTCACCACCAAAAAAACAAGGAAAAGAAATAAAAGTAAACTAAAAAACCCCACAAATGTCTTGATAAAATGCACCTCATTTATAGATCTTTTTATTAAATCAAAATTATCCAAATTTCTCCCAGATCTGTGAGATCCCAGATCCTAATTTTATCAAAGCCCCTCTCCGCCCCTATGAAATAAGCAAAACGAATGCTAATCCTTGCAGACTACGAGGTGTTAAGTGAAGGCCAGGATATCTCACTGGTCTTCAGGACAGGGAATGAATCTTGCCCATTCCAGCACAGGAAGATACATAGGTGGGCAGATTGGTAAGCACGTAGCTACACTGATCGGTTATTTTCCATATTTGTTTCATTATCTGAATTTATATCAGAACTGACGTTATGAAATGAAGGGAGAGCATGGAGTGAACAGAGGAGTATACCCAACACTGATTTTTTTTCTCCTTCTGCGTTAGACACACAGAAAGTGTGTGAGAACACCGTTTACAGTGACAGAGAGAGACTTCAAAAAGGAAAAAGGAAAATGCAGGCGAATTCTTTTTAAGAAGGTGGCAAACAGCAAAAACAGGAAGGATGAAGAAAAGTAATTACATTTATAACAGAAAAAAGCTTTGAGAGCACTGGGTTTGATCAGTCTTTTCGTAAATACATCTTCAAGAGCAACAGCTGCTTCTTTGCTGCTGACCCTTTCATGAAGCGCTACCAACTTTTAATCAGAGAAATCTTTTCTGGAAACTGTTACTCAGTCATTCAGCAGAAGCCACTCCTCATATTTGCAACTGATTTTTTTCATCCTTTTGTATAGACACACCTGATGTGGGTATTTAGTAGTAAGCAAAATCTAATCTGAGTAAGCACATAACGACTGAAGTCACTGGCTCGGAAAAACAATGATAAAAATAAAAACCAAGGAAGCATCCAAAAATGCCATAGCAAGACAACTCAGCTACAAAACACAGAAAAAACCTGCGCATGAATCTGATGCAAGTATTCAGAGTTTCATAAACCAGATAATGATGTGCCTGTCAATAACACTATTTCCAAGACAGGTAATTTTTTCACTAAAATGTAAAAGCATGAAACTTCACCTGCAGATCTCAGTAATACCAGCACACAACACATATTAGGTATGGCACTGATTATTCTCACCAAAGAAACACTTTCACGTATGACCTCAGGCGTCATAAGGAGACGGACTGGACAGCCACCAGAAAGCGAAGCCCAGGCTGGGCATCCTGCACGCACCACCTGCACGATGCCCTGATTAGACTTCTTTGATGTAGTTCTGAATAAACAGAATAATTAAAATGACAAATTCCCAGTCACAGTTACTGCACGAGTCATTCACATGCGGAACACGTAGACTAGAACTGAGCACTAGTAGAACCACAGCTCACCTGCCTTTAAATTAAACATTGCTACTAACTGTATAATATGCTAGTAGTGACTAACAGGTACTCTGTCATAACCGTTATGTAACATAACCCCTCCATACTAACCTCACAAACGCAGTAAGAGCAACGTGGTTTAATACAATTATTACAGAATCACAGAATCCCAGGTTGGAAGGACCTGAAGGATCATCTGGTCCAACCTTGCTTGGGAAAAGCGCGGTCTAGAGAAGGCGGCTCAGCCCCTGCCCAGCTGAACCTTAAAAGCGTCCAGTGTTGGGGATTCCACCACTTCCTTGGGGAGATTATTCCAATGGCTGATGGTCCTTGTGAAAAATTTTCCTCCTGTGTCTGATTGGAATCTCCCCAGGAGTAACTTGTACCCATCATCCCTTGTCTTTTCCATGCAACTCCTTGTAAAAAGAGTCCTATACTGCTTTGTAGCCACTAATTATGATCTTCACACTCACCGTTTGCTCCAAATAAAAAGTTTTCAGTACTATGGCACCCTGTAATTCCCCAGAAAAGCATATATTTATGCAAATCATCGAGAACAGTAATGGCAAAAAAGTGAAAGTTTGGTTTAAATTAAAACTTCAAACAACGTTCAGATCAAGATTTAAAGATGATTTACATCCCAGTCCCCCAATTCCCGGAAGAGATGTCAATATTGGTATGTCCTCCTCATTTTTCTGAAATATATATTTAGCTCCATTTAACATAGCCAATGAGGCTTTAATTTGAAAAACATCAGAACAGGGTCTCGAGGGTATGTTGATGGAGAGACAGTATGTAAATTATTAAATTCAAGGAATCAAATATACAAGAAAAGCAAAAAACGCACACAGGGTCATACATAATTGACTACATACTAAGCGCATGCACAATACTTCTTTTGAGCAATTTGATTATGAGAGCCATAATTGAAATTTTTCTTTTATTTGGATCTATTAATATTCTCTAACCTTTCTATAAGGCAGCTGATGTTCTTTATCGCAGGCTTTCAAGTAGGATGCTAAGAGGCTAATATAGCTAACATCTAATTACACAGAGATTGTGTGGCTAATTAGTTAATATTTTTTTCTTTACTCATTTATAGCAACATAAATCAAGAATAAGTTCACAGAAATCAAGGCAATTACAGGGCTATAAAACAGATGCAGGTAAAGATGACCTACCCCATTAGAACAAAGGTTCGTTATGGCGGCTCTTCAAGTAGGAAGAATTGATTGATGATGGGGGCATTACTTCCCACGAACAAAGCATCCAAGGGATGTAGAACCTTTTACCTGATAGGAGTGATCCCACTGAGCCATTATTCAAAATCAGATCAATCATTTAAGCAATACACTTGCCAGAGTAAGTTTCTCACTAGCCATTTGACTATAAATGCATCTCATGGTGCTATATAATTAGTTTCTGAATTGCAGTGACATTCCTTCCCCTCTTTAATCTCCCTTCAATCAGGCCAGCTATGATCACCCGTTCACAGACGTATCTGTATCATTTCCCTTGCACGGTTTTGTGAATAAAACTACGCTTTTATTAACATTGCTAGGAGAAAATAAAAAGCCTTGAATAAAAAAACCCCACATTTAATGGATTTTCTTGCAACTTGGACAGGTAAATAACTTTTTGCTGTATTTGCTTTGGTCTAATTGCTGATACACAATGACATTTTTACTTAAACTAAAGATCAAGTCAAGGTTACTTGCAGTTCTAATTAAAGCTGCAGCCTTTAAGTACCCATTGGGTGAAAGATTGTACTGCTGGCTGAATTGACTTTCAAACTTCCCTCTGCTGTTTGCTGCTCATTCCCTAGTTCCGCAACAGGGTTAAGCAGTGCAGCAGTAACCTTGAGTTTGAAGAAGGATCTATTCAAATTAACAACAGGAGATGAAAGACAAAAACTCTCCATCCTCCTGGCACCTGTGCTTCCATTCCTTCCTCCTAAAATTTGTAAAACCTATTATACATGCTAACCACAAAGTATCATTAAGGAACTACGAAAATTTGCACCGTGTGAGAAAGATACACTATCCAATCAATTAAGTTTCTTCAGAGGACTGGTAGATGTCCTGCACATCCCTGAGCTGAACTAAAGCTCTGAGGTAGACACAGCCCAGCAGCGAGGCAGAATCATTGCTGTCCCCATCGAGCAAAGCAGGCAGAAAACTGGAAGAGGAAAAACAAAATTTCTAAAGATGAATTCTTGTCCTAACCCCATCAAGACTTGTCAGGTCCCAGAGAGGTCAAGTGAGAGCTAACGGCAGTGTAAAGATGGAGTTGGTGGGGCATGTAAGAAGAATCACTTCAGTACCGCACCGGATGAGCTAAAAATCCTCACTGAACTTGTGCACGCGCCATGTCACACTGCTCTTCCCAATTCCCGTGGCAGGACAGTTCGCAGTCAGAGCAACTGCTGTGGAATACTTTAGGGATGTGCAAAATTGAAGCTTGGGAAAACCAATGCTGGGATTCAGCTAGATGGGCTTTGGGGACAATCTGGAGGACACTTCTAATTTGAGGCATCAGCGAGTTAGAAATCAAATATAAAACTTCTTTTTCCGCATTTTTAAATAATTTTAAGCTCAATCCTTTAATGTGACACTAAGTAAAAGTAACAAGGTGAGGGGTTTTTACCAGTGTTTTAAAGTGGATGTTGATTTTAAACCAGTACCCTCTCATGTATTTACATTTTTAACCACCTTTAAATTAAGTTCATATTATTGAAATCCAAGGAACTTCTCTGCAGACTATCCAGAAAATACTAGACAAACCCATAGCCATGTACACCTTGACATAAGATTCAGCAGTCTTGCTACTTGACCCGAATTACAGACAGTCAGATAGGAAGCTTTTCCTGACATTGACAGCTGTCAAAGAACTTACTTAAAACAATAACATGGGAGACAGTGCTGCATTTTAATTTCCATCTGATTTCTAAACACGATTATTTTTCTGTCCTACAGGCAAATGACTTCAGAACGTGATGGTATAAAGGTGCCATTACCTCAGCCTGACAACTGCTGTGCTTTTCGTCTTGCACTTAAAACACTTTGGCTTTACTCTTTAGCTCCTGCTGCTTTGCCCAATATCTTATTTTTCTGATATTCCTGGTTTGGTCACCTACTTTTAGATTTGATGGGTTTTTCCACCTGCATTATTAGTTATCTGTTCTTTTCTTTGATATATAACCAATCAGATTTTCTCCCTATAGTTCCTGGTTGCTGCTTAATTTTTCTCTTAATTTCAGCAGAATGTTTAATCCAAGTCATCGCAGTAGCTTGCCCTCTGATCTTAAAAGCCATCAAGGAAAATATTTCAGGTATGAGACTATTAGTGGCCAGTTATAAGGTCCTTTTAAAGATGATTCGTCTCAAAGAACCGCCATAGCTGGTTTCTTCTGCGTTGACAAAGCAGTGACTTGGTGACACGCTCCACAGTGTGAACACAGAACGTTACTCTAATATTGACGTAGACCATTGGATAATTCTTAAACAGGTGCAGGAGAAACACACCATATGTAGTTTGATGTATTCTTTAACTGAATAATATTGTAAAGTAGCTTGAACACAGAAAGAGGTAAAAGGAAAATCTTCACAGCATACGGTAGGCTCTTATAGGTAGGGCTTGACTTCTACAGATAATCTTTTACTGTATGATTCTGGGTGAATAAACTAAAAAAGGATTCAAAAACCTTGTCTAAAAGAAGCTCTATAAATTCAGTATGTCAGTATTCACCTCTCTTTCTTCCTTCTTTTGTCCTTAAGCATCAACCCAAATAGCATTTCTTTCCCCAAGTATTTGCATAAATGAAAACTTTTGCATCTTCTCAGTGTTTTCAAAAGAAATTATTTGTTCAACAACTTTAAGATGTTCTTTATCTTCTCTCCATTTGTAAAAATGCAGGAATTAAAAATCTATTCACGGTTCATTACTCTGCAGACTAATGGCTTTAATTGGTCAAATAATTATTTGCTAAGAAAATTTCAGCCAATTATCTTGAAGTATGCTGTTGGTGGGGAGGGAGGATTATTCATCAAGAGGATGCAGCTGCAGAACACATTCCATGATATCATAAAATAATCTGACTGTGCCTGGAGAGGCTGAAGAATACTTTTTAATTATCCTGCTTTCTTAAGGAGATACAAAAGAATCCCTATGCCAGCGCTCCCTTTTATCCAAACACCTCAGTAGCTTTTAATCTTTTAAAAAAAGGTAAACCAAGAAGTGCCCTCTGTGGGAATATGTCCCCAAGAAAGTATCAGGAATCCCATTAGGGCAGCTGTAGCTCTATGTGAACGGCAGTTGCAGATTGTGGTAGAAAAGGTGAAAGGAAAGACCCCTTTGATGCGTGTCTCCTGCAGAGCTAACCAGCATTAATTACACTGCAGCTCCACGACCCGGACACGGGACAACAAAGAAATCCTCAGCAGATGGTTACAGCTGAAATTTCATTTCTTTAGAATAGGATCTGTCTATGCCCAAGAACACAGCCTTATCTCTGCAGCTTTGTTTACTTCTCCCATTGATTTAGATCCAGCAGATAGGACTTCTTTCAGCGATAAACTTCTGAACAATATAGAGGCGGTATTCTTCCTGTGTTGTGCGATCCTTCTAAAAAACTCATAAAGCTTTTTTATTACAATCGCACCTTCAAAATATTACTGATTTCCGGAGATGAGCCCCTCACAGTCAGTGTGTCTCACTTCAAGACACGCAGAATAGGAAAGCTCAGTTTTAAAGTTCTCAGCTTTGAAAATATTAGGATCTTGTCAAAGAATAATAGGGGAAAACCAATCAGAACAGTATATAACAATTTAGAAAGACTATTTGCCAGTCGTTTGGTCTACACCAAGCTTCTGTGGGGAAGTTCTCCTAAATGACAACAATTTGAGTGGCAAATTGTAGAGCTGCTGAAGCTCCTCTTTGGCATCTCCATTTAAAGGCTTTCAGCTATTCCTTCGCTTGCTGAATGGAGTTTTATTTTGTTTACTTGTTTGGATGCGATTGCACACAGTTTGTAATTGTGCCTTCCCTGTAATTATGCACGCCACTTCTCGTAGCGAGAAATGATGCAGCAACCACCAAAGCATGGCAGCATAGAGATATACGTGGTGAAAACTGATAGATTTTCACTGGTACGTGTGTTTTTAACGTGTGTACGCATCATGCAAAGCAATGAAGACCTACTAATTCCTGTTGTGCATTTCAAAGCTGCACCAATTTTTCAGTGGAAATCTAAGCATGCATCACAATCCATTTCATTTTACAGTGTAATAAATGCTTTGCTGAACTAAAAATCCTTTTATTATTTTTTTCAGATAACTATGTAGACTCACAACACTATAATTAACTGAAATAATAATATTTCATAAACTTGTGTGGTGTCCAGTGATCCATGAGCGCAGCATTTCATTAATTTCTAAAAAAAGGTCTGAAAAGACAGAAGTCTTTCAGTCACCAAATGGATGCTTTTGATAATCCCTTCAGAAATTAATTGAAGAGCACATTGTTTATACAGAAATGGGGACAAGGTTATCAACAGAATTGTACGGTACTGGAAACAGATGTCAATGCTGTTCACCAAAATGAAAACCTGAGCCGGAGTTTAAGAAGTCCAAATCCAAACAATTCAGAATCCATCTCTGACATGAGAACATGCAAAGGATGAGAAATTATCAGAAGCTAGAGAGGAAATTCTTGTTGTCCTTCTCCCTGCTGACTGTGAGAAGAAGAAACAATACCCTGAGAGTCATCTCATGCTGCTTGTTTCTCTCTCATTAAAGCTACGCTTAAGTTTCCTTTTCCTTCTAACAAATTTTAGATCTAACAGCAGCGCAGAATCCACAACCAAGAATTAAGTACCTCTCCATCATACAACGTGACACCCCCAAAGCATCTTCTGAACACAGGCACAGGGAGCAAAGAGGCACAGGGGAACACTGCATGTATATTAGACGTCTTCTAATTGGAAACTAAGACTGAAACAAAACTGATTCCCCTAGTTCATAGCCTGTGGGGTAGGCGTGGGTATGAATCTTTCAAAAAGAAAAGGGAACAGAGAGTGCTTTGACCACTAAGCCATTATAGCTGAGTGGGATGGAAGGAACACCACAAGTTCTTGAGCCTTGGTTCTTGAGCATCAAGTTAAGAAAAGTGTTCCTGAGGTTTTAATTACCACTGTGTCTTGCTTGGGGACTAGATCTGCTGAGCTTAGATGAGAGTTTGTCCTTAATTTCTCTAGGCAAAGTGGGTTTTGGATGCACAAAAAAAGCAAAGCCTGGTGCACCTTCCTGTGAAAGAGAACTGTCCAGAGAACTGTCCAGAAAGTTTCAAGAGCCGCCACCTTCAGTTAGCCACTGAATGAGGACGGATGGGATCACACACGATGGAACGATGAACTTTGCTTTAGTTCAGAAAAAGACAACTTTTCTCCTAGTGCTACAAACACATGCCCACAGATATGAATTGTCTTGTCACGAAGCGTGGAGAAGTACATACATTGCACCAGTTTACCAAGGTGGTTTTACGGTAGGTTCCCTGTTAACAAAAGGGACGAAGTAAAATGTCTTGAGCAATGGGTCAAAATGAAAACATTTCAGTCCCTTAGATAAACAGCTGCAATTCCAACAACTGCAGTACAAACACTGCATAAAACCACAAACCGGCAACAGCGTATGCGCGCTCTGGCCTAAACGTTCTCCTCCGGCACAGGAACACCCACGTATGGGGTACAGCTGTATTTAGAAAACACCGATTACAAAGCTGGGGAGGAGTGTTATGGTTCTGCATACGAATCACTGGTCACGCTCCTGGGATGACAGTTAAATTATAGTTTATCTGTCAAGTCACAGTCATTAACTCTGCATGTGTGTGAATGCGTGTGTGTATGTAGAATACACTCCATTTCCCCAGCACAATGCACGTGGGTAAAAGCGATCATATTCTACTCTGAAACGAGATGGAATACTCATTTTTTGCTGCTCATTTGACAAGCAGCAACTTCCTGAACTACTGCAATTTGCAAAAGACATCCTATTATCCTCATTTTATAGATAAAGTAACTGAGATGTTATAAGTAAAATAGCAAAATGATGAACAGATGAACTTCTGATTCTTCATTTCTGATCTACCCTTGCTGTTTCCACGCTGTCTTCAACATACAACCAGTTTTCAGTATCTTCCATACTTTGCTTTTTTGAAGTTATTTTTTATAATCTTTTTAGTATTGTAACAGTTGGAATATATGCACATGTAGATCTTCCTTAGGAAATAAAATTAAGAAACTTTACTAAAACAGAGCATGTCAGGTACTAAAGAAGCTTCATTGATGTGAAGCTTCATTTTATTGCTTTTCATCTTTTTTCCACACATTTTACTGCTCCCAACTCCAATTTCTTTTCAGGGAAGATTTCTCTAACACTGTGCTCAACTATCTCCATCAGGAGCTGGAAACACTCAGAACAGGTAAATATAAACAAATAAATGAAGGTGTAGCTGGTGGAAGCCCAGCAGTCTCTCTGAGTTTCATCGGCCAGTTATTTCTAGCAACCAGGGTAGGTGAGGGGAAGGGAAGAATGAAAAAGAAAATCTACATCGAAGTGGCTTAGCAAATCTCCTTCAAAACACAATCTCAATCTATTTTTCCATCAGCATTCCAAGTGACCTCAGAAGGACAAATCTATTTCTTATTCCTCCATCATCAAATGAGAATGAAAAGGAGAATAAAAACAACAGATGCAATGGACAATGAACATTCCTCAGGCAGGCAGGAGAGGAGAACGGGTGTTTTCTGACATCCCGCTCTGTCCCATCCCCACTTCCAACCCCATCCCTTTCCAACGCAATACCTGTTTATGAACTGGGCAGTTACAGTCACAATACTTATGCTCTGTAATAACTCAGGTAGTAATTTACTGATGAGCTGGTTTAACCATTAAATTGTTTCAGGGAGGATGCTGAAAATAAGGGGTAGGAAACAGTTATGAAAGGAAAGGAGGTGTGAGGCAATTCTTATCCCAGCAGCAGTTACTTCCTATGAGAACCCTCCACAGGTTTGCTCATGGAAGACCACGGAGATGATAGCAAGTGTAAACAGAAAGGTGCACCAGAACCAGTGGGGAGAGGGGTGGGCCTGGAAAACAAGCTGAGCAGCTACCCAAGAGGTTTCACCAGGGTGAAATTCTCCCCCACTCCTTAGTTTGTATTATCTTAAGTCCTTTTAAGTCATATTTGTGTTCATGTTTCATTCTGTACTTCTTCCTCAAACTGGATAACTAGTCATCTACATTCTAAAGACCGACATTATAAAAAAAAAATCATATATGAAGCTCCTATTCCAATACATATCCAGTTTTTACTCCACATCCTAGCAGATAATCTAGTGAACCTATAAGGAAAAGAAACCTTTAAAGCTTTGAAAAATTAAACTAATTACCATATGGTGCCCTGACTGTTATACAGAAGCTCAAGTTATTTTCACAATAATGTGAACTGATCGCAGATAACTCTGCAACCAATCGTGGGTATCTGGCATTCGAACCTTATCAGCATCGAACCTTTGACAGCACTGACTGTCAAACCACCCTTGGGTAAATTGTGGGTTTCCACCTATCAGATTCTGTAATCAAGACAAGATTTGGATATCACTTCTCTTCCACACCAGCAAACCCATTCTGGGATGAACTAGCTCTTCTCCAAGAAGTTCTAATGCTGCAGATACCCATAAGTTATTAAAAGATGTCTATTTAAAAACAAGTTTGCTGCAGCAATAGCTCCTAGTTTAATCCATCGACTGTTTCCTCCGCACACGGACACATGCAACAATAGTTGCAAGTGTAACAGTGGAACACAGGGTTCCAAGTAAAGTACTGTATGTATTTTTCATTTAAACTCAGTAATTCTTTAGAAGGCCTATTATGTCAAAATAAAAGTGTTAGTATCATTTATATCCTTCTGAGAAATATATTACATTATATATCAAGAAAACTAATTAGTGCCAAGAACACTGTTTCCTTGTTCCTTCTAAATGGTACCACCTTTTTATTGGCACGGCGAATTGTCCCTTGCTGAAAGTGATGATTCCTTCAGAGCTGAACACTTAAATCTTTATTTAACAGTAGAGCAAGCCCTGAAGAAACAATATTCCCATGTGTCAAAAGTAGTATATTTTTGAAAACACAGCCTTCTGCAGACACAGATTTCAACTACAGTTCTTAATGCTTAAAATGCAGGGACATCATTGACTGTTCTTCCCATCCGGTTTGTACCTATGGAATATGTAACAATTGCAATATAAATGTGGCTGGCCATAACCAACAAACCCATATTTACTTGGGAAATCAAATGCTACATTGTAAATCATCACATAAATTCGCTTTCCACACTCACAAATGTCACTAGCTCCAACCAGGCCACAGCAGTGACAAGTTACTATGGAAACTAATGTATAAATTATGTTTTAGAATAATTAAAGCATGCATTTCCTTCAGCATTACAGTATTTATTAGAGCTACATAGAAAACAGACGATTCTGCACAAAGGCATCCACCAACCCAGGACTGACTCCTGAACCCCACGTAACTGAGGAAGAATCCATCTTTCTGTCAGCGAAATACTCAGTAGTTTCTCTGACAACACTTGTCCTCTTTGAGAGGAACCATTATCTGCGTTTCGTATCGCCATCAGGCACCAAACTAAACGTGGAAATCAGAAGCTGTGCACTCAGCCGTTATTTCTGAGGGAGACAAGGGCAAAGCAGACTTGAAGGAAGAAGAGAGAATCAGTTTGGATGCTCTGAATTAGCAATAGAAAATATTTGTGAAGTGGATAGAGATTTGAATACATCTCCCTGACCTCCTGCATCTTCACAGAATGCAGCAATGTAGCTAATAGTTTTCCCTCACATGTTAACATCGCGATAAGCAAATGAAAAAATAAAGTTACAGCATCTTAGTCCCAAAAGATCAAATCCTTTGTTCTGCAGAGCATGTTGGTGGATCTGTGAAAGCGATGGAGTTAATTGCTTTGAGAGTCCAATGCACTGTTAATAGAAATTTCTTCTGAATAAATAATGTGGAAATAGGAGCATTAAATAGTTCATGATTTTCTAATTTACCTTAATTTGCACTCATTTTGAATTGCAAGAGCTGAATGTATTCTGCTTCTCAGCTGACTAAGGAGTGCAGAAAAGCTTCCCTCACCCTGGAGACACCTGGGCCGTGAGGGCCAGGACAGAGGAGCTCCCGGACTCCAGCTGTCAACACTCCCTGACATGGCTCTGTGCACGGGCACGCCACATTCCGCGGTTTTCCGCTGGCAGGGATACTTGAGGTGAACTGTTCTGAAGATATGAGCAAGGGGTTCCCGTAGCTCAGAGGGGTGAAACCCTCAGCCTGATGCACGCCCAAGTCCCCGTCACGGGACTGACTGGCTGATTTCTCTCCTCACAGCTTCTTCTGGGCCTTAGCTCTGGAAAGGCCACGCTTTGTGGCATCTCATAAAAACATCTTTAGTGGGACTTGATCCTCCACTACTTTGGGCAGTGCCATAGCTCTTCTTCTAAGTGACCGATGTCTTCCGTGCCTGCCCCTTCTCCTCTCCACTTCTCAGAACAACGAAGAGAACCCCATTACATTCAAATCAAAAGGTTCTACATCTACTGAAAGAAGTAATTAAAAATATAATTCAGATGTATTTTTGCTTTCAGAGAGGCAGTCTCCTCGACAGCCCCTGTTTTCCATTTGAGTGGCAACCTCACCTTTTGTTGGCACTTCAACGTGCTGCGTAGGCTTGTTGTGCCCATCACACACACCTCACAGTGCCACTGAAGTGACATTCTGATAAAAAAAACCCTGCCTCCCCCAAAGTTTTACTCACATTTCCTCCCTCCACCCCCACATTCAGCTAATTAAAGTTAACAGAATAGCAATGGGAGTGCAGAGTTAGCTATTTCTCTGTTTTTAAGGTGGTTTTCTTTTTTTAATAAAGCATTTAATTTAGTAGGTTTTAAGTTAAATAAAAAGCTCTAAATTATATCTGGTGCCTAGTGATCAACAGAGGGCCTGAAACTCAGGATTGCTTGGTTCTACCCCTACCTCTGTCTTCTTGGCTCACAATGTGAACTCAGGACAAAATACGGATTTTGCTAATTTTTCCTTTTCTTTACTATTACTTACATGCTTATAATAGTAATCTTCTAAAGCATAATTAACTATGTGTGGATAACACTTGAACTCCCCCACTGAAAGGTGCTATATAAGCATTATTTAACCTTGGCTTCATTAGCACTATTAAGCTGTATAATCAGAAAAACTATATAATCTTATTCACCCTAAGTCATCATCTACATATTAATCATTCAGAAGGTTAGAAAAATATTAATACTTTTCTTTTTTTCAGCTTTTTTGCAGAACTTACACAAAGAAAAATGAAGGGGGGAAAAAAGACAATCACAGAATCATCTGGTTGGAAGAGACCTTTAAGACCATTGAGTCCAGCCATTCACCCTGCACTGCCAGGGTCCATAAACCATGTCCCTCAGCACCACATCTACTCATCTTTTAAACCCCTCCAGGGATGGGGACTCCACCACCTCCCTGGGCAGCCTGTTCCAATGCTTCACAACCCTCTCTGTAAAGAAGTTCTTCCTGATACCTAAATTACATCTTTCCAAGAGCAGTCTAGGTTATTAATGCCCCCACCTCACATCTGCCCAGGAAGAACTGAAGAAAACGCACTATCTTTGAGGCACTACACAGTGCTATTCCAGAGAGCTTTGTGTCGTGAGAGCTGCTGGTTTAGATCATGCTTCAGTGACACAGAATCACCGATTGACACTGATCTGTAATTTCTCACTGCTGGTAGCTTATCTGAGAAAGACAACGTATGAAAACATCCTTTTTTAGTTTAAGCCGAGTAAGTTTTGTAGCAGCAGTGAAATAAAATATCAGATTTTGCCATTCAAAACACACTACTGCTCCACTGGTGAAAATGAACTTGGAAAATTAGCTTCTAGACAACAACAGAGAATGTCCTTTAAAGGAAAGCCTTGCAGGACTTTCTTCTTCCTAGTATCCTGGGGTCTGCACAGAGTCACGTTTTAACTGTTAATCACTGAATTTGTTTAATTTTCTTTCCCCCCCATGTAAGTTGATTATGGAAACTTCATTAAGAGATGGATTGAGATTTTCTAAACGAGTTAAAATTCTGTTTCACTATATTGCTAAATTTAATCACGAAGGCTAAATTTATATAGAACAATTCTTCAGAGGCAAGTCATTTTCATAATGCGAGCTTAGTAAAAATCCAGACTAAAAAAAAGTGCCAAGAGAACATTTTCTTTTATTCCTTTCAAGTAAATAACCACAATCATCAAAAAATCCTCATTTGTACATAGATTCTTACGGCATCAGCTCAGGCACAGACAATCATCCTAGTTTCCTACTTAAAAGGAATTATCTCCCTGGTCATTATGGCTTTAAAAAAAGCAACTAAATTTGTTCAGATATTCTGTACTGCTATTAATCTGTCCTTAACTCTCCTTCAACATGCCTGCGTTCCAAAATCTCCTGTGGCTCCATTCTCAGCTCTTTGTGTCATCAACTACAGGTCTGAGTCGAAGCCAGATCAGGAATTGCAGGGTGGGTCTTCAAGGTAAGAGTCATCTCTGGGTCCCTTTCAGCAGAAGGAAGCACTGTTAACTGGTGAGGTGTATCAGTGTGGGTGACCCTGGCTTTCTCGGGCAGAAAGGCATACCTCTGCGTGTATATAAACACAAAAGCCTCAATCCCTTTTAAGAAATTATATCCCTCCAAGCAAAATCAACGTGTTACAAGAAAATATCGCGTTGCACTCCATTTATTTTCCTTTTTAGGACTAATGAAGAACCAACCTGTGACAGATCATACTTGCATCCCTTGAAGTATTACTAGTAGGTGAAGTAATACAGCAAATAATTTGCTATTAGTCTCTACGTAAAACAAAGTTGGTATAGATACAAAATGAGACTTCTAATCTTAAACAGGTGGAAAATGTATATAAAAAGAACATATATAAGGTCAGAGAATTAATAGGACACAGAGCAATAGCTAAAAAGCGTTTAAGTGCCTCTCAATAGATATACAAATCCATTGAAAAGGCATGAATATTCTAGAAAAGAATAATTCCTCCCTGTACTCGGCACTGGTGAGGCCACACCTTGATCCTGTGTCCAGTTTGCTAAAAAGCGTTTAAGTGCCTCTCAATAGATATACAAATCCATTGAAAAGGCATGAATATTCTAGAAAAGAATAATTCCTCCCTGTACTCGGCACTGGTGAGGCCACACCTTGATCCTGTGTCCAGTTTTGGGCCCCTCACTACAAGATGGACACTGAGGAGTTTGAGTCTGTCCAGAGACGGGAAACGAAGCTGGTGAAAGGTTCAGAGAGCAAGTCCTACGAGGAGCGGCTGAGGGAACTAGGGTTGTCTAATCTGGAGAAAGAGGTTCAAGGGTGACCTCATCACTTTCTACAACCACATGAAAGGAGGCTGGAGAGATGTGGGGGTTGGTCTTTTCTCCCATGTGACAAGTGATAGGACAAGAAGAAATGGCCTCGTGTTGCACCAAGGGAGATTTAGGTTGGATATTGGGAAAAAATTCTTTAAAGAGAGAGTTGTCAAGCACTGGAACAGGTTGCCCAGGGAGGTGGTGGAGTCCCCATCCCTGAAAGAGTAGATGTGGTGCTGAGGGACATGGTTCAGGGACCCTGGCAGTGCAGGGTGAATGGCTGGACTCCATCTTAAAGATCTCTCCCAACCAAAGTGATTCTGTGAATTAATATAAGCTATATCTTTATGACGACCTTTTTTGCTAGAATTCCTTACCTAAAGATCTTAAAACATCTGTATCATCAAGAGACGAGAGGGGACCATCTTGTGAATTAAAGATTCCCTTAAAGATATAAGGGATATGGTAGATTTTGGTTTTCATAATAGGTGATGTAGGCTATTTCAAGGATCAGTGCTCAGATATGCGATGTTCAACATTTAAGTTAATCACGTGGCAAGTTTGAACATTTTGATTGCAAAGGAAGAATTACAACACAATGTCTGGTGATGAAATGGTAGATACACCTCAACGGCCATGAGCTGCAGACAAAAATAACCCTTCCGAGTGCAATAATCAGCCCTAGATAATACATTGCCACGAACACAAGACATCTGGTGTCATGTCAGACAGTTCTCTAAAAGTGTCAGCTTAATGCTCAGCAGCACTCAAAGTCAAATAGAAAACTACTAAGAATCTCTCAAAACCATCACCATGCCATTGTATAAATTCACGATGTACCACATCTGAAATTTTCCATGCAATCCTAGACATCTCGCCTCAAGAACAACTATGGAGAAACACAAAAAAGTAAAGCTACGCTGTACAGAAGTTTCTAAAGTAGGGGAAAAAAGAAAAAACGCACATCAGTAGGGATTTTTTTTTCAGTCTGATAAACGTGAACAAGGCCAGAGTATGTAAGAAATTATATGATGTTGAAAAAGGATATTTTATGTGTTTCATACAGGAAAAAAAAGGAGGATAAATGTAAAAAGAAAGAGTCTTGTAAATCCACAGTTCCGCACCACACTGTTGTAGAATTTGATGGAAGTCAATGGGATTAAAAAACAGGGCAGCGGCAGAATCTGCCATTGCCTGTAAGTCGTGATGGCACAGATGCAAATGCCAACTACGAAGTGCCTTTCTTTTCTCCTGTCATCGGTTACCGCCCGGGAGTACCCCAAGGCTGGGAAAGGCTCCATTTCTCCTGTATTGCTTCTATTTCCCCATTGGCCACTCTCCCAAAGCCTCCACTGAATTGGTTGGACTCGGTTTCACCAGCTTAGTTGGTTTTATGCTTCTGGACTATGCTTCTGAATCATTAATCTTATTTATTTTTAGTATATAACTGATCGAACTGAACTTTGATTTAGCTAGTAATTTATTTTATTTACTATTGGATAAGAGTTATCTTTCCTAGGTGAAATAGTTAGAAGCTAAGAGTTTCTTATAAAGTTATTTCCCAATACAAAACATTTTATCTCTTTCCTTTTTTTCTTCTTTTTTATTATTATTTTATTTTGCCTTCTCATAGCTTTGGAAAAAAGTTATTTCAATTCCATTTTACATGAAGTGGCAGAAGGAATGTGTTCCTAGCCTCATTCTCAAAAATTTTTATCTGGGCAAAGGGAGGAAGGGGGAGGTGAGAGCACCCAGAGCAAGGTCAGCAGTGAGACAACATTTAAACCAGGGTGAACCTACTCATGCAGAACTATTAGCTAACCGAGAGCTGAAAACCTGTTGAAAATTTGCTGTACTGCAAAAAGTGAATGACAAGTTAATGGCAAAGGTCAAGGACTGAAATCAACAGAAAAGATTCTGCCTGAGCCACTGGACAGTATTATCCTGCATTTCGCTGTAAAACAGCAACTTACCCAACAAATTGCTGAATTCCTCCCATTCAAGGCACGCATCAGTCAGACAATACCAGGGCTGCAGTCCCACAGCACTTCAAAATATCTGCTCCTGATCTTCCTGTACAACCCAGGCTGGGCTGTCCTCCTCCTGCGTGCCAACCCAGCATTTGCACAACCCAAGCCTGCTTAGAAAGCCTGAACATGCGAAAACTCACCCTTCCGAGTGAAAAACCAAAGAGTCTGCAGACAGACCAACCTGGCTCACTGCATAGATGGACAGACAGCAAGTGACAGACAGCAAGGTGACAGCAAAGGAGGAAAGAACAGAAACACTGCTGCTAGACGAACCACATGCAATAGCCTGGTTCATTCTGGTTTTTATTATTATTGTTGTTCAGGGTATAACAAGAGCCTACACTTCTATAACATCATCTTCCCATGAAGAGTCGTTACCACAGAGGAAAAAAAGGGGAGTTTTCCTTATCTTTTCAGATAACTACTTGCTTCCCTCTAGAAAGACCTTTTTCTAAAGAGGTTTAAAATGCTTTCTGTCCCCCAGATAAATAAAGACCTCTCGGTAGTACAAGGAGATCCTAGAGTTAGCAACACGTCCAACTACACAAAAATAATTGAACCGGTCAACGAGCAATTCTCTCTGCTACTTGCACAGCTGCGTTAACAGGGCAAAGGCTGTTGTTAAGGTGTCACGTCAGGCTTTGCACTGTTAGTATTATTACCAGGCTACATCTTGTTATGGAACATCCCAGCTGTTAGGCAGCTAAATACAGTCTAAAGCAGGTGGTCCTCACACACGTCACCTTCGGTAGGTTTGTCTGGGTTGGGATTCAGACTCAGCAACTTGAGTTTGAGCTACGAAGCTCCATCATGAGATGGAAGAGATGACTCTTCCGGCAAGATGAGCACAGGATACCACGGTTAACAATAACATCATAAATCCGTTCACTGAATAGTTATCGTTAGACAGAAAGCCACAGGTGGGGACAGGCAACTACACCCTCGCAAGGCTGTAGCAATGCTCCATCGTAGTATTTCAAAACCTACCACTATTCTAAATTGAGCATAATGAAAACTGGCCCGAATGGTTACACCAGTGCTGGCAGGTTGAAAGGTCTTGTCTCAAACCTATACGGGCACTCCTCGGTTTCAGCAACTGCACATGTAAGATGGGTATTTGGGAGAGGTATATGGCTCATGACACCCATGCTCAAGGTTCTGCTCTCCATCCCTCCCAGCATCTGATTTAGGACTCTCAAACACGCTTGGTTTAGATCTTTTCAGCACAGTTTTTACTAACACAGTATTCTGGGAAATCCTTCTTCCCCTTTCCCTCATCACCCAAAATACCAAACCAACAGATCCCTGCAAAATATTTTGGCTCCCCAGATCCAGAAAGCTCTACATACAGTATTTGCTGTTCTCCAGCACCCTGACACAGCAGAGCAGCAGATACTCTGCTTCTCTTCCAACGAGTTTGTGCACCGCGCAGCAACGGGGCAGCAAACCTCGACGCTCCCCTCTTTTGCACCCACTAGACAGTCACGAGTACAATGAATTTAATCAAACCCAAACACTAGCAAGGTGCTTCAAAAAAAAAAGATGCAATTCTTTCAAAAATAATCATCTCTCAAAGTATTATATTTCAACAGCTTAGACTGGGGACCTGCCAGTTCACTAGGCATGCACGTTTCCTTTCACATCTCCTCAGAGCTGGATATTCTACATCTAGCAAATTTTATTCAGCTTCTCCAAAGGGAATTTATGCAATAATTTAATTAAGGTTTCCTTTTGTGCAGCCAGCCTGGGTCAGGGGATTACAGAGATCCCAGGCCAAGGCAGGATGAATAGGTGTTCATGTTTAAGCCGCATCGATGATGAGTTACACCACAGGGACAGAAATCTCAGAATAATACAGGGACCAATGATATCACCTAGAACCTTCTATACTTTTTAAATGCTCTTTTAGAAGGAAGTTGAAAAATACTTTTGCTTTCAACAATATATTTGTTCAATACCAGTAAGAGACAGAGTTAACTGAGCCTGAGGCTCAGGTACGTGGGGGTTCTTGGTGTTTCAGATGTTCAACAGAACCTTCTACTAAGAGAGAAGGTTTGGAAACTCAGAACGCTGCCTCCAGTGAAAGACCTACACATTCCCCATACTCCTAATCACAGCTCAAGGAAAAGCCCGCCTTAGACTATTTTGAGGAATTTCTTCCTCACCCAAAACCAGGACATGCATCAAAACTACACAGGTCTGTGAAAACAAAATATATTATCACTAGGGGTATTTAGCAACATTTCACCTTATCTGCTTCAGACTCAACTGAAATTGTAGTCTGGGATTTCCTAATGTTCTTGTTTTATTACTCTGCCTACGCTCAAGACAATCAGAATTTATCTAGTTTGATAGAGTAATGCACAGTAAATAATAATATAGTTAAAAAAGCATATATCAAAAGCATGACTACCTTGAGGATGTGCAGGGCACACACCTGAGCACAGGGTTATAACACTTATTTAAGCATATGAACACTGAGTGAACTCTTCATTTTTATGTGCTCACAAAGGGAGTGGCAGAGAAAAGAAATTTTAAGTGTGCTGAAAAACTAGACATAGACCTCTTTAAATTCTACACTAAAACATAACGCAATAATAATAATTTCTTTGGGAATCTCTTAGTCACAGAACGCTAAATCTAGTTCTACCAAGATCTTCATAATAAACAGAAAATTCAGATTTTTTTATTGAAGCTTTTAATCTCTTTTTTGATTTAAGAAATGAACATATATAGACCACTTCCTCAGAGAAGATCAGCTGTAATGGCTTCTTTCCATCTGCGTTATGGAATGCTGACAAAAGTTCAGTCTTCTCTGTCCTATGTCATTATCCCTCCTCAGTTTTTACCAACATGTGCTTTGTCAGCACTCTTAATTTATAGCATATTGCTCTACTCTCTACAACTGTTCCACCGTGCTAAAAATAAAACTGGGAATTTGTCTTACACAACTCAGGTAGGGGGCTTGTTCTGCCTATCTTCTATTCTTACTCATCTTCCAAAGATCCACTTACTGTCACTTCTGTCTTGAAGCTTCAAAATAATATATGCCAGTAAGGTCTACGTGGGTCTTTCTTGACAACTACAGACTCCTTCGCTTGGTAGAGGTTTTCCCTGCTCTTACGACAGCACTTGCAAAGCCAACATTTACCCAACCTTGATTTTGTGCATGGAATTTTTTAATATGTCTTTAGCTATTGGCGATTTCCATTTGATCACTATTAAGACAGAAACGTTGTAAGACAGAGTTGTATATTTAAACATACAATAGTGCTTGGATTTTTTTTTTTTTGTCCTGGAACATGTTTTGAAGCCCCAGGTTCCCTAACTCAGGCTCTGCTGGCCTCTCAAACACACCACACAGGATCACCGCAGTGAGACAGCTCTCTCAGCTCTGTCACTAAGGCTTAAAAATGGCTGAATTTCTTAATAATGGAAAATTCAAACCAAACGAAACACCTATGGTTTCAGCCTTTAGAAAGTATTACCTGTTTGACAGGAAAGTGCCCCTTTCCCTCCAATCATCTACCAGCTTACTGTTCCCCAGCCAGAAACAAAGCCAGGCTTTAAACTTTCCAAGTCAGGCCTGTCACTTCCACAATTTGGACAAATTAAGATCTCTCCATTTCTTTAAGTTTCCCATTACAGGGAAAGCTTATAAACTTCTCATCTTTCTCTGAAAAAAGTCTTCCATTAATATTATTTAGATTGTCAACGCATGGCTTGAGTTGCGCACAGAGACAGGTGACTTTGTCAGTGTTCATAAATGAACAAAATGCAGAGGTGCTGCTTTTCGCTTCCTATCCGATGCACCTCGTGTACCATATATAGCATAAAGAACTGCTATTTAATTCATTTCCATCAAATTAACAGCCTGCAAGTGTAATGACTTCTAGGTACAATATTTCTGTCTGAAACTGTGGCTTTAATATATATGTGGGCTTTTCCACATGCTGCTGGCTCACACACAAGAAGTTCCAGCCTCTCTGATCTGTTACTATCATCATTAGCCGCATCCGCAACCCCTGTGTAATCTGAAAATCTTATGAATGCTCATTTTGTATTTATTATATAAAAAGTGTTAAATACTACAGAAGAAAGAACCTCAAAACATACCTACTCAGTGATGCCAAAACTGTTTGAAACAACATTGTTTTTAAATATATCGGTCACTTACTTTTAACCTACCGTGCCATGCTGTTTTGCTGTTGTTCTTAAGGTAGCACATGTTACAGATATTTTTTCCAAGGCATACAACTAATGCCAACATCTTTGTTTTATCAATCACACTTGTAATCTCATCAAAACCACTATCAAGGTACCTTGGTAGGATCCATTTTCCCTCAACCATTAATCACATTAACTTCCTTAATTTTTTACAAAGCAAGCCTTGTATTAACCACTGCATTATTTTGCTCTGGATCAATACCAGGCTAACAGGCCAGCAATCACCAGCTCTGTTGCATCTACCCTCTTTAAATACTGGCACAACATCATCCTTCTGTCTGGCATCTGGACCTTCCCCAGGTGAGTTATTTATTATAAAGAAAAGTTCTATACAAACAAAAATGCCATTGCCAAAGTAACTTTGACTTTTTTTCCTGTATAAAACTCTAACACATTTTAGAGAAGCCTTAGGCATCTAATTCCATGAATGTTAAGAGTTTACATCAACTTGCTAGTGCTTATGGGTACCGAGAGCTCCTCTTACAGAACAGGCACAAAAATGAGGTCTGCAAATGTTCAAGTTCATGGTCAAGACCCATCAGGCTAAGACTACATTCAGCTCTTCCACTTATCAGAGCTCATCTACATGATGAGCCATTTATTCCAGGAAAAAGAGAAAAAAAAAAAAATGTGCCCTCCTGCCTCCTACTGCCTACCCTGCTGACAAAACATTCCCCAGGGGAGATCCCGGCCCACATCCTCCTCCAGCTGAGGAGACGTTAATCCCTACTTCACACCTCCTCGGAGGGTTCCCAACCCTTACGCTGTCAGGTATTATGCAACTCCATCTGTTTCTGCTTCACATTTTATATGGATTACATACATAGTCACCAAGCTAGGAAGAGGGAAAAATTCAAAGTGGCTCTGCAGTGTGGGTGGAGGGAAGGGCGAGACCCCGGCTTCTACCATCATCCAGTGTTTTGGCGGCAGGGTGTAGCCAGGGGGTCAAGAGATGACTTAGC
>NW_010393605.1:84974-90784 GCF_000710305.1 Buceros rhinoceros silvestris | reverse complement strand
CCCGTCTTCTCCCATCATCCAGGTTTTTGGCGGCAGGCTTTAGCCAGTGAGTCAAGAGATGACTTAGCGTGACTGTAGCTAATTGCTTGAAGAACTCTATGTTGGATATTGCCAACAATTATTACAGAGCAGATAGTAATAGAAAATTACTGGTTACAAACATTCAGAAGAAAATTGTTCCTAAAATTTCTTAAACTACGCTTGCATAGCAATATGAATATATATATTCAAGTAATTGTACATTTATACACAGACACAGGCGTATATTTATATAATTACGAAGAAACACTACAGTGAAATAAAAATTGACATCCTTATGAATTGAATTGCAAGTTCTGAAACAAATGAAATGTCATTTCATTTCCCTTCTATTTCTGGATATTATACTGCACTGTGTTACGCAAAATAAAAGCATCCATGAATCTAACTAAACAAAATAGATGTCTTTACAATATCAATTTAGCATAGTTTATACATCTAGGAAAATGAATCAAAATTATGAAGCAAAAATGAAATGTTGCTGATGTCAAGATAAGTTTTGACGCTATCAAAACAAAATGAGCTTCTGTAGACCTACTGTAACTGAAAACAGCGGTGATACAGGTGGGAGCTAATAAAAGTTTTAGACCTTAAGAAAAGTTCATACTCCGGTCAAAAATGTGGCATAGAAAATTGGTGTAACTGCTTTACTACTGATATTTCTTTTAATACATTTTTATTTCATAATTACTTCTGAGGTAAACCATTCTTCCGTGTAAAATGCAGTGTTTTGAATCAGCGCAAATTATTTAAAGCTATTATTTATTAAAATGTTACTATCACTGACATAATTACAATCATTCCTTTATTGGCTAATTCTTCAAAATATGGACTAGCTCCTGCTTACAACATTCAACTATAGAGTGCCCGGCAGATTTCCTCCTCCTCTTTACAAAACTTTGGAAGCAGCAATCCTAGTAAACCAAAGTACACAATAGGAGCAGTTTCTGTCCACTGCCTTTCTGACTTCACCACTGAAAGTAACCCTATTCTGAGTGCTAATCAGTGCCTAACTTTATCATTATTTCTTTTATTGACAGATCACTGAAAACAGCAACAAAACAGTGTAATAGCTCTCAACCACAGCCAATAACACTCTGCAGTGACACGAAGAACACACCATCTTTGAAACTCATACTTATTTTCCGCCTCTGCCTCAGAAAATCTGAAAGAAATATCAAGCGAGGTGGAAGTCTCCCTGATGCTCTCAAAGTAATAGAACTCTGCTCGTTTTGTAGGACATGGTTTGTAGTCTATCAGGAAATAAAATTTCGCATTGTCTGCAACCCCTTCATTCACCCTAAAGAGCAACGACCACGAGCTCTTCACATTTGGGTGATCTGTGGCATAGAGGCAATTTCACCACGTGCTGAGTTCTTCCTGGCATCACTGTGCTCTGGGCAGTGCTAAAACACCAAATGTTTATCCAGTGCATTCACTGCTATAACAAATACACATAAATAATGCATCACAAAAGATCACAATATCAAGATTGTCCACAGAAACCCCATGTAAACTAGGTTTTTTTCTATTAATTCTTAATGCAGAGTGAAATGGATAGTGTCTCCCAGAGTACTTTGCTGGAGCACTGCAGCTGATTTAAATAAAGTGAAAGTGATGTCCTGTGGCAGACTGAGGATGCTGGACAAGCCAGCATGGAGATGAGTAGATATTTTTGAGTGATACCAAATCACAGACAAATATTTACTGATCTTTCAACAGACTCTATCCTTCCTCCAAACCAAAACACCAGATGAAGCCACATCTAGACCACACCACACTCTCACAAAATTTAAAAAAGTGTACCTAATTAAAGAGGACTAGAAAACAGGGCTGGGAGGGTGGGAAAGAAACAAAGAAAAAAACCCCCACCCCAACGACAAAAAATGAAACAAAACAAGTCTTCTAGTCAACTGATTTTCAGCCACAAACAAATCTGGCCAAGGGAAGATGGAGAAAAAAAAGAAGAAAAGTAATTATTCTAGAAAACCTTAGGAACCACTTGTTGTATCCATATAACACCAAAAAAAGGTATAAAACATTTCTTACAAACATCGGTGCAGCTTAAGTTAGCCAAGCCTACTTATCCTAATCACACAAACAATTTATGCACAAAGTCCCGTGGCCTTTTCAAAAGAAAGTCCTCAGTTATTGCAACCGCAGGCCAGAAGCTTACCGGTAATTACCATCAGTTACTACTTTAACAACCTTAGGTCATTGACACGGCTTAAGAAAAAAGGTCAAACAGAGATTAAATAAGCTGCAAAACCCTCCGATCGGTTGTTTAGACACAGCCATTTCGAACACTGTCCATCTCAGATGAACAGTTGATATCGCCAACCCTTAGCTGTTACCCTGCTGTGCTCACAACGTCTATACTTGAACATTTTCATTTTCAGGTTTAGTCTAGTCAGGAAACTGCCATATTCCATTCTAATCCAAAGCAAACAGTGACCTGTGGACTCATTATTGCCTGGTTTTAACTAGCATAATGAGGTTTTAACAGATTTTCAGAGCACGAGCTATTCAAAGCAAGTAGCGCATGCCAGACGCGAGGGTCGACGGTCCTGCTGTGAATACCAGATCTCTTTGTGTCGTCTTCGTTTTCAACTGCTGGCTCACATACATTCCCATTCTGAAAGCAAGACCCTTCACCACCCACATGCAGGTAACACGCGGAAAATAAAGCAGAACAGTTAATTGCTGACTTTGGCTGACCGATCCCCTACTGTGCTTTTCAAAAAAAGAGTGTGGCCTGTCAGCCAAATTCACTTTGGGTAACTGAAATAACTGCTTTAAATGCTCCTTCACTGAGCATTAGGGGAAAAAAAAAAAAAAAGTGTTTTCTTTCTCAAATACCATCCTCACAGCCTGTCCCAGGTACGTTAAGCACCTTCAGAACAGCCAAACATGGTCATCCCCCCTTTTCTGGTGACCTGTATGCGTCACTAATGGACCAGGACAAAACCAAACGTAAGGATGGAGCTCTGAGAGGAAGAAGTACAAAGAGGATTTGTCTCATTTGCTGTAAATTTTGGGACCAAAGATGTTCAAGAAGAAAGATACTAGGAAAAAAAAAGTTTTTTTTTTTACCCCCCTTGTGAGAAGGTGCTCTGGGAAACAGAATCCCGCTCCAAACAATGTGAGTCTCCAACGCTTGCTGTCATTTCCCACCACCAAGGTGACTCTGTCCCCTCCATACTCCATCTCAAGCAGCTGCCTCCTGTTTAGGTGTCTATTCTCACCAAGATCAGATTACTTGCAAGTTTGGCTATATGAAGCTGTTAAATAACATTAAGAACATTCTTTTTTGGATGTGTTGACCAGCCTTCCTGGAGCAGGTTGAGAAGAGGCAGACATTTAAAGAGCATCTCTGGAGGCTCAGCTGATGGAGAGCTACATACACAAACCTCATCTTCATGCTCGATACAAGCGCATCGATGGTGACAATATTCTGGGTGCTTTGTTGTCTCAGATTGTCCACTAAAGCCTCCATTTCTTTAAAAATATTTCCATTTGTCAAAAAAACTGCTAGTGAACTGTGGGAACTGCAGGTATTTGTAGCTACCCAAACTGATTAACAGGTTCTCAGAATAGTTTGGTAGAGAGCTGTAAAAAACCCACATTTTCAGCCAGATCGAGGACATCTGAGCTTTAAGGGGTAGTTACAGGTCTGAAGCAAAATGTGTTCTAAGGAACCGTTCCTAAGACTGTATTGGAGGACTAGTTCAAAAAAGAAAGTTTTTAGAAGAGGAAGTTTCTTAAATACTGCTTCTAAATTGGAAGAGCTATCTCTATTATTTAAAAAAAAAACCAAAAAAATTTGGACTTTGATACAGTTTCTGGATTTAGAGATGGAGAGGAGATGGAGTAGACGAAAAAGAAATTAATCATCTTAAACACTAAGTACAATTCAATTCAAACAGAAAATTAATATGCTGCTTAGCTGAATAAGCCCTGGATAGAGGAAAAGCCTGTAATCTGGATTCTTTACCTAATAATTATACACAATTAGAACACCAAACAAGACTGAGATTTCTGCTTTCTTGTCTTTTTCTTTCAAAGAGAAAGTTTGAAGAGTCCTCCTTGCAGTCTTGGTGGCAGCTCTATGTGTCACCATTTAACCTACAACAGAGCACTAAACAATGCAAACGAACGTACATGCAAATTTTAGCCAGCAATTAGCGGGGTTTATGAGCTCACTCAGAATGTTACTCTGTGAATTGATGGAAAGAAAATGTTATTTCTTTCATGAGCAGTTGACATTTGTGAACAACAAGGCACCAGACCATCAGGTGGTTAATTTAAGCATTAACAGTCCTTGGCAGGAAAGGCAGCCAGACTGCACGCAGGCATTTATGACAGCATTTCTAAATGTAGGTTTTAGTCTGTAATCCTATAAATGAACATTCTTTTGTGCAATATTTTGACAAATCAAGGGAAAAAATGCCAGGAAATATCCAGCAGATAGCATGAGTCACACCTTTCCTAAGCCGCTTCAGGCATCTGTTACTATGGGACCATATGGATAACACAGAAGACGCAGGTACCTTTTCCAGTCACAAGTACTCTAAAGATATGCATATGGTAAAAAACGTTTAAAAAAGAGACCCTGATCTCATTGTCTGTTAATACCGCGCGCTGTCCTTAGAACAGCTTTTCTCTTATCGCTGTTACACTTAATTGTTACAGTCGCTCTTTACACTCTGACATCCAAGTGCCAAAACCAACAGTAAAACACTTCGCCTTCAAAGCTGTTTTGTTTTTTTAGTTAAATGGGGGAGGGTGTTGTGTGTCCAACTCTAAGCTCTTCAATCCTCACCTATAATTCAAAATTTGATTATTTTACTACAGGCTATTATGTCATTAGAAAATGAATTAATTCAACAGAAAAGGCTGGAACTGTATTTATTTTCCCCACATTAGAAGGTCACTGAATGACGAATGCAAAAATAGCTTTGATACCATGGGTTAGTGGATCATTACCTACATTTGCATAAAATAGACTTAATCATCACTGCTCTTTCCTTTTACAGCCAAAGAAGATTCAAGAGATACTGCCACTGAAAAAGAAGTAATAAAAACCTCACACGTATTAAAAGCTATAAATAGCATGTATTTCTATACATGGGCTCCTAAGAGTTGGCGGACCTGTAAAGAATCGAGAGCTTGGAGGCAAAATAGCCCCTGCTGGTACTACATATGTCCAACTGCACTTCGAGAAGAGATGCCACAACTAAAATCCCAGTTTTTAAGATGAACATGTGAATCAAGGCACAGGTCTTGGGGGATTATTCATCTTCCACATCAAGATAATAAAATTAAATTACTAAATTACAGTGCATGAATTGTTTAATATTATGCTTTTTGCACTTAAATCATAGAACGATATATCAGCTTAAGATTTCTAAAAGCGCGTGCCAGTTTCACTGCAATTTTCCCATTTTGGGTATCAGAAACATTTCAGCAACAGACTGGTAAGAATTTTTCAAGCTGTTCAAGGCGTGAATGAACTTGAGCAACTTCTAACGCCAGAGAAAAGAGGAAACTTCCACATCAGAGAAAAGTGCCATTTTCAGGCCCCTGAAGAGCTACCAAAACTAGAAAGCAAAGTCTAAAATAATAATGTGCCTTTTAAAATGCAAAAGCACATGCAAGTATATATAAATGCGTACATCAGAGTTTCAAGCCAGCTGGGCTAAACTGGATGCAGAAGGTAGATTAGAGATTAACATTAGAGGAATATTCAAGACTTACAATTTACCACTCTG
>NW_010393605.1:63225-84881 GCF_000710305.1 Buceros rhinoceros silvestris | reverse complement strand
GGGGGGGGGGGGGGACATGCTATATGCATTTGTTTTTTTTTTCTCCCCCTTAAATAAGTGGTGCTATTCTGAAAACTTCTTTTGCCTTGCTTCAGTGTGGGTTCCAGTTCTTCGATTCGCATGCAGCCTTTTGGCCCTGCTGCAGGACTCCGTGCCTGTCTGGATCCACCAGAAACTTGAGCACTGTGAGAGCTTTTTCCTTCCTTCCCTTTTTCCCTTCCATCCTGTAAGGTTTTAAATACAGTGTTTCCTCTCCAACTTCCTTATCAGTAAACCATATGCAGTGCTCACCATGAGAGCTGTGCTACCACCTCCAGTCTTCCAATGACAGCTCGAAGAGAACTCAGCTTTATATCAATTACAGCATCAACCAACCTCCACGCACTTCAAATGCAACAGGGGCTTGTGTTTGAAAATATCCGCTGGAAAGAGGGTCTGAAAATATACACAGACAACAATCTTCTTCCTCTCAGTTGCGATGTCTTTTTACCATAATGATAAGCAATGACACTTGAAATAAAAGTCTGCAAAATTGGAATCTCCCAGCCTGAGCAGTGTTAGCATCTCAGGATATTTAAAAAGGAAAAAAATCCAAAACAAAACCTAATGCTGCCAATTTTCACTTCTGTACTTCTTCACGTCAAGCAAAATAAAAGTGCAAACCCATAGAACACATAAGGAGTATACACCGTTCCTCCTCCCTAGCTGACACCCTAGCTGTCCTGCACCGAAATCCATTGCCGTTACGTCAGGAATTGCTGAAAAACAAGAAGTGCTGCAATAGGGATGTGGAATCACAGGCACGCCACAGAGGCGACGAGGGTCCAACCTCTGAACGTGCTCTGTTGCAGGGCAGCATCCTCTCAAGAGTCCTTTCAAATCCAGACAGAAAAAGGTTCATTTTCTTCAGAAATCATTTCCAGATCCAGTATAAAAATAAAGCTCATCCACATTGACATGTACATTTATTATCTGTCTCTTAAGTTCACATTTCACTGAAATTCTCCTTCTGTCCTTTTTCACTAGTAAAATATATCAGCAAATAATTTTGGCTCGCATATCCCTGGGTGTCCCACCACTATGGGGTGGCAGCACAATGTTGGCTCCACTTACAAATACCAAGAATGTTATTAGAGCTGATCATACTTCTCATGGCCACAGGAATATTTTTAGTCATCCTTTGCAAATTGTTTTAATGATTTGAGATTTTCATGCGTGTAGTCCAATGCATAAGGCTCTAAATTTGAAACATTTGAAACCAAAGGAATTTCATAGTATTGAAAAATATCCTAATATACATAGGGAGGACGATTTTAAGCTATTTTGCTAAGATAGTTGGACCATGTACATGAATATAAATTACAATGGGTTGGCTTTTTTAATCAAAATAAATTAAGAAAGATTATGCTGCTTCATCTCATCGTTTTCTCCAGAGGAAGTAATCAAGTTCTGTTTTGAAAACTAAAGGATATTATAGCAAAATTATTTTACTAGGTATAATTAGAAAATAATCTTGTTTCCAATTGTCAGTGAGAAATAGAACGTGTTCTTACCACAACATTAATTCCATATAATTTAATTATTACCTAGAATTAAAAATAAAAAAAACCTCCTCTCAATAAACCATCAAGTTACATTATGTTAGAACAGAAGACTGCAGGTCATCTGCCCATGTATATATAGTCACGAAAGGCCTTGACAGTCAGTGAAAGCAAACACAGAGATATTTCAAACTCAGGAAAAGAAAGGAGACAACAGTGGAGGCCCAAATGGAGATGCTAGATTCTGCTTTGGTGTACCTGTGGCTGGAATTTCATTCTATTCCAAAAGAAAATGGCAGGTTCAAGAGCCAACGGTACAGAAATACCAGGTTGTTTTTCTTCTGCATGCACAGATTAGTCCGTTTTATTAATATATCTTTATATTTCTATACATACGCACCTGCATATGGCAAGAAAACCAAGCAGGGACGGAAATAATGGAGGGGTTTTAGAAGTAAAAGGTTTATTTAAATCTAGTCTTTTGGCTTTCTTTTCTTTACAAAAGGAGGCCAAGGTTGACCTAAAGCATTAATACATTTACCTGTATAAATCATTTCATAGGAAAAGTAAAAAAAAAGGTTTTCCAAGGCAACTGCAAAACAAACCCAGTTTTTCCATTTTAACAGCTATTCTGGGAGGACAATGGGAGATGGCACTCTATGAAATTCAGTCGTGAACTTTTTTGACTAAGAAATAAGAATGTGAAGTGAGGCATGATCTCAGGGTCAGGACACACACCCCAGCTGTCCTGGTATCCAGGTGCAAGACTGATAGCAGTGCTCCCAGCCTTCACGGTTCTTCCTAGTTGGAGGGTGTTAGGAGAGGATGCACCACAGAGCAACCTCTCCTCCACTCACGTTCTCAAAAGGGCCAAGAAGCAGCAAGTGAGGATACTAAAGCTCAAGAGCTGATTTCACAGAGCAGCTTAATAGGTAGTTTGGCCTCAGCTGATTTAAATCCACTGGAATTTTGTTCCTGAGAAAACCCATAGTTAGGAAACTTTCTACGATGGATAGAAAAGGACTAACCCAAGCAGCAGCAGAAGGCACAGGCAGGACAGAGAAGTGGGTGTAATCCAGAAATCTTTAAGACCAAGATATTTCTCAGTTACAGATAGATCAGGAAGAGGACAGAGAGCATCTGCTGCTCACGGGGCCAGGAGGCACAAGGGACAGGGTTCAAAGTGGTCAAGCATGGTTCATACTATTGGTAAAAGATCAGCTTGACAATGCTGACTGCACATCGCAGCCGGACACGGGAAAGTTCTAGAATACAAGAAGTGGTGATTTATGTCCAAATAGCTCTCATGCAAGTGCTCAAGAAAAGGAAAATTTAGTCATGGGGCCAGTCTCTGGTACTGAGACCAAATTTTATTATCAGTGTAACGGGCTGATGAATACGGCTCCACCTTAGAATTATTTAATTTTACCTTTATCAAAGGCAGTTCAAGAACCTAACTCCTACGGGGGGGGTAGACATTTTCTTTATAGAAATAGGAAAATCCTAGTACGAAAAGAGAAATCAATGTGAGCCTTTGACCAATTCCCGACCTCAGCTGAAGGTTTCGTAAATGTTCTCCAGCATCTCATTATAACTATTTCACTATTATCTTTGATTTTCTGGTTTCTCTCTGGGCAGTTTTTAAGTGTCAAAATAGGAATAACAGAATAGAGTTGAGTCGAATAGTTCAGCTGGAAGAGGTCTACAATGATCATCAAGTCCAACTGCCTGATGGCTTCAGGGATGACCAAAAAAGTTAAGGCATATTAAGGGCATAGTCCAAATGCCTCCAACACTGACAAGCTTGGTGTAAACCCTCAGCAAATATTTCAGTGATGCCTACAGAGCAAGATCACCCTCCTCCCAACTGGAATATCCAACCATATTAACTTTCTGCTTTTGCAGATATAGCAAACAAACAGTTACTTCTCTTGTTTAAGTTGTAAACTGGTGGTTAGTGTGGGATTTTTCATTTGGAATAAGAAATCATACTTTGTTACTTGGAATAACTTTTATTTTGAGTTTGCACATTCCTCTGTACAGTCATTTGTTGTTCATTTACCAGTCTACAGCATTCTTGACCCCCCTTTCTCCCTTATTTTATCTCCATGTAAAAACACTGCATCTTTAGGCACCTCCCAGTCAAGTCAGAGGCAAAGGTAAGTGTACTGTAATAAGCAAAAAGCTACAGATCTTTACACAGCTGCAGTAAAAGCTCTTTAAAAGGGCATTACACCCCCTTGGGAAAGGCACCAATGGTGGATCATTATCCTAGCAATCTCCCCTTAGCGTTATTTAGTGACATAGCGTATTAAGGGCAAATCAGTAAAGCACGTAACCGTGTGCCTTACATTTAACGATGTGCTGGGCAGAAAAGGACTTGGGCACAGGCCACTGATCCACATTCAGAAAAGTATTTACAAATTTCTGCATAAACCTGGAAGCACAGTCTCATTTGAGAAACTGCAACACCTATTACCATGAGTTTTGCTTAAAAGCAAGGAAATGGCCTATAAAATACTTAAATCATTGCCATGCCTGTAAAATGTTCTTCTTCCTGTTCAGTGTTATAAGCTCTTCTCTCAGGAGTTAATAGTTTTGTTATATTTGAAGCTATACAGATAGGGAAGTGCATGGAAGAAAGTAAAGTATGAGATATTCCATCCTGACAGCGAACGATGCAATTTTCCTCCTCCATTCTCTCTATTCTACAGTCCATTCCACACCACTGGAGTATGGAGAAACACCAAACAGTTAAACGTGCGTTTGTCACTCACCCTCTTGGTGATAGCCAAGAGGCAAGATACTCCCTACCTCACGTGTCTGCGTGCGTGTGTTAGGGAGATAATTAGTTTAGGCTACAAAACCAGATTTGCTGCCCTCCACCGAAGACACTGACATTGATGTGATGTTATCCTATTAGCCTTAATTCTTCCAATCAGCACCAACCTTTAAGGGAAAATACACAGAAGAGCAGAAAACAGGCACAAGATCAGCTTACAGATTTGACTGGTACCCCGTAAATGTCAGAATGACAGTTTTGACCTTTTGGAACCTGCTGAAGGACAGAGATTTCCGAGAAGTCTGTATTTCGGTTTGGTTTTCTTTTTTTAACATAATTTTCTATAAAGAAAAGCATAAAAACTGATTCTATATGCATGAATTCGATTCTGCTTGGGTCAAAGTTCTTCAGTTTGCAGGTGTTATTGTAATTCAAACTGCGTTTACTAGACCTGTTCTTACATTCCCACCCAGCTGTTAATACTTCGGACTCTTTTATGAGGTTGTTTCTTGGTAAATCAATAGATTTTAAAAATGAAAAAGGTCTAAGAAATTCGCTTCGAAGAATTATACCAGTAAGTTACAAAACACGAATAAAACTAACTTCAAGCACAGAACCTCGCAAAGCCACTTCTGGGAAGACAAAACTGTACTTAGTTCTGAGGTTACTGTACGGAAAGCCCTGGGGAACGACGCGTTTGCAAATCAGACGGCATTTGAATGCCATTTGGGGAAGGCTGGTTTCTGACAGCCCTTGTCACCTAGAGGCTCTCTGGCTTTAACAGCAAATCACTCTTGATAGTGTGTTTTGAATCAGAAGCAGGAACGTGGTTATAGCATTTTGATCTTATGCTAAATATTCATGTAATGGCCACAGGGGTGAATAGTAACTATTCTCCAATGAAATTATTTTTTGTATTTAGGTGTCAATGTTACAGGAGCCAAAGATTAATCTTTCCCTTTGGTTGCTACAGAAGCGCATGGTTAGCAGAGTTTTTAAAGCTGCCAGCCCAGACTTTGTGGTTTTGCCTGATTGTATTGTCCTGCCATGAACCAGAAAAAAAAAATCTCAGCTTTACTGGATGGTAAAATGCTGTGTTGCTCTTCCTCTTTTGTCCATTGGTTTCAGCAACTACAGTGACTTAACACCATCTACTTTTCGAACCTTCTTAATTTCTTAATACTGAGCTAACGTGACATCAGATAGAAGACAGACATTTAAGGAAGCTATGTCAAATGATTCCATCAAAGTTTTTTCCCTCCCCTTCACCTTGCTTCATACTATGTTTGAACCAAATATATCCAAGCCTTTGCCAACCAACTGCTAGAACCAAGAAGTCTTCACCCTGTTTATCCAACATAGCTGCTTAATGAGCTAAAGGCTGCTACCATGGAGAACGCTATACTAAATTTATCCTAATCTTGGCTAGACTTGTCTTAGAAATGAGACTAGTACAAAACATAATGATCTGAATGGTAATTAAAACCGATACACAGGGTGTTGGGCAATAATGTTGTTGTATGACGAATGACGACTCCACTACCACTAGAGAGCGAGCAGACTGTAACCTTCCATTCTTTATCTCTCTGTAATGGGAATGTATCCTTTCCCTTGATGCCCTGGCAGATCTATATCCACTATGACACCGTGGTTTGAGTCAATACCCTGGTATGAAAGCTAGAGAGAAAGTTGCTGATCTGCAGAGCCTGTTCTGCTATTCTCTTTCTACTGCTTATTTTCCATGATCAGCGTTCTGACCACATCTGATGTCACTGCATCGCATTAAAATACTGAGAACAGAGAAACAAGGAAAAAAAAAATAGAGCTGAGAACAGAGAAATGGTGAATGACAACTGGCTGGTTTATGGATTAAGCTTAGTTTTACCAATCTCTTTCGGCAGGCCCCGTCATCACGCTGTGGTGAGCAGAGGTCACATGCCAAGTGGCAAAACCATACTGCAGGACTAGAGATGCCCAGTGTACGCAGAAGAAAGAGGATATCCCCAGCATGGCTGAGCTTTGAGCCACTATTTAACAACTTCTGAAGAAAACAACCACCAAGGTCCCTAAGAACACCTGAGCAAGACTAAAAGGAATCTTTAAATATCTAAGGTGATGTTAAAGAGAATTATATACAAGGCTCTGCTCTTGGAACAGCTCATACCCCCAAGCCAGCTCACTTCTATTTCATGCCAAATAAAAGCTGTATGAATCACATAATAAAATGTTATGGCTGCTGGCACAATTAATTAGAGATGGAGAAGAGCACAACTTTCACCTCAAACGCAAGTGTCATATTAGAAGAAGAAAAGCTGTTAAAATATTGTGCCCACTTGTAACTGATTCAGTACAGAAATTAAGAGGTGCCATGAAAATATTAATTTACAGGAATTGGAGAGTATGCATCACTACAGCATTCCCACTTCTTGATGATGTTTGGAAAACACCTTCTGGAGATTATACTGTCATCATGGTGGATCAGCACCACAGATGGCAAATCTCTTAAGTTCTCCAGTGCTACTCAGAGCAACAAGAAATGTAGCAGTATCTTCACGGACCGGTTAAGTCCATATGTACTGTCAGAGGGACAACCCCCCCCACAATTAATGCAGTAAGCAGTAAAGTCCACCTTCATACTTTTAAGCTTGAATCTTCCTTCTATGCTTCAGACAATTATACTCCTCCAAGCATTTCAGGAATCCAAGAATTACTCAGGATTGCTCCAGACTGATTACCCAACTGAAGAATTAGATTGCTATGGCAACACAACCCCCCCCGCTGTATTTTAGGTGTGGTGGGGTTCTTGAAGCACTGTCTTTATGCGGTCAGAGCATATGGATTCCATACTCTACAGGCTGTGCTGACTGCACTACACAAAAAGCCGGGAAACCCCCTAATAACACAATGGCACAACAGTTTTGAATCAATGAGAAGAAATGTAATGTTTTCCAAAGAATATTATTTTGAGCACAGGGAACACCATATGCATCCATTACATACACCTACAGTTCCATTTACACTGTCAGAACTGCTGCGAGTGCTTAGCCTGCACAAAAAACTTGCAGTTCTAGCCCTAAGTTCTACTTCCCTGGTTGGTTTAGGAGAAATGCAAGAATAAGAAGTACTCAGAGTCACCAGATATGTCATTCATATGTCCAGTCATTGCTATCAAAAGGGACATGGATTTAGGACTCAGGTTTTGGCAAACAAGGATTACCCTGCACATCTCCCACTCACTTGGAACAAAATGAAGTCAACCTCAGTAGTTTATCATTGTGTGACTTAACCATGACAGGCAAGATGTCAGCTGTAACCAGTGATGCCTGATTACGTCAATTAGCACAAAGACTGTTTGAGAAATACATGTAAACACAACACAATTCAGCAGAGCTTGGGGATCCAGCTTTGACAAAAGCAGCCAATGATTACACAAGGGTTCGTTTACAACTTCTCTGTACATGTCAGTTCTAACTTCTAAACCTGTCCATTTGGAAGGGCCAGAGATTACGTACATCTATTTCAATTACATATAATTACTAATTGCATCTTCAAAGTTTGTTTCATTTGGTCTTTTTAAGTTTTCCCTAAAGACAGAGTTGCTGCTTGCTGTAAAATCCAGGAAACTTTCTGCAAAACAAGCTGTTAGTAAGTAAGACTTTTCTTAGTCTTATGTTTTGATATTATGGTTTGTTAGACATGAGTTACGCTCAACTGACTCAATGCAAATTGCAACTCTACACGGATATACATAGTGACATACTTCTGTCTCCACCAAGCTTTATTAACAACGATGATTGACAAGAAGTTCTGTGTCTTCAAAATTAAACTCAACTAGGTTGTCTTCTGTGATGTTTACCCACAGGGAATGAGGAAAAACACGTTTCCCTGGTTAGAATTTTTCCTCCCTGCATGTACAAGGAACCAAGTTTCCCTTAGGTATACATCCTTCGATGTTTATGAACAGATGTAGGAAGGAAGCAGAGTTTATGGTATACTAGCTTTAAATTGACTCATTTGCGATTTCATTAAAATGCAGAATAAATCTGATATCCCCCTGGCAATATTTGCACAGAGTTCTTTAGGTTGAGGTTTTCTAGTTCTCTAAAAAGAAAAAGAGATTTTCTGAAGGCTGATTTTATACATCATTAAAACTGCTGTTGAAAGAAGAAAGGGGAAAAGAACAAATTTTGTTCCTGAATAGTCTTCATTACTTCTTAAACCAGCATACATTTCATGAACCTGAGACACCTAACCAGGAAGTTTCAGAGCCTCCACTTGCTGAGCATCTACGCAAAATCCACAAAAATGCCTTTGCATATGTTATGCTTTTGACTTCTCTGCCTTTTCCTCCTTTTCTATTAAATGTGTTTGCTCTGGGTTACATTCACCTGATTTTTACACAACAAGAGAGAAAGCAAGCTGTTGGTACGAAGTTATACAGAGCAAGAAACTACTTCTCAGGAGTCTGGAAGATCTTAACAGGAAAAGGAGCGATAGTCCTTGAAAAGGTGATTCCATTAAGATGACGGAACTGCTGGTACCGGTGATCAGCATGAAACTATCACCTTATTTTTAAAGCATTAAGCAGTAACACATCCTCATTATCATTACCCTTAATTAGGCAAATACCTGCATTCTGAATAGCAGCAGAAACTTGTAAGGAGCTGCTACTTCAAAGGGATCACCGTTTTCACACCTAGGAAGGTGCTACAGGCTCTATTCCTTGGCAGGGAAGCACGGTATCACCTATCAACAGCAGCACCTCGTTCCAGACAAGCAGCCTCTGCTGAAATCAAAACCATACCATGCTTTCTGTTCTTCCATGACTTTAAAAACACGGAGATGTAGGCTGAGGGCATACATCAATGATATTTACTTAAGGATGGAAGTGAAAAAGTTTTTGGTGTGTGAGATTTTAACCCCTTAAACTCAAAGCCTAGAGATTTAGGTCAAGAGTGATAGGAAATAATAAGAAAGTTCAGCAAATCTTCTACAGAGGAACTTGTGAATTTTTCCTAAAGTCTATGATCAACCAAAAATAAAATTAAAAAAACCTCTGTAGTTTAGTATACTAGATACTATGTAAAATTGACTCTTACAAATTACTTTTATTGCTCATCAAAGTTTACTGCTTATCATCAAAAGCATTAATGTACCTCTGATTAATTCTCCATTAAGCCCAGGTATTCTTCGTCCTCTGAAATTTCTAATAATGCCGTTGAGGTACATTAGTGACTGTATAAGCTATCCTGAAGTTTTGAACTAATGCTTGACAACACAGCACTCATGGTACACACCTGGAACACCAAGATGAAAAATTATTTCAAAAATTTGTTATGGGAGATTTAACCAGTTAAACTGAGGTTTTACCAGTGGCAGGAAAAGATAACCCCAGACCTGTATCGCAGATGATCAAGAGATATTATTATTTGCAAAATACCTAAGGGCTACAACTGAAGAAATGGGTAAGTGCCTAATTACCACTGACAGGCAACTACTCTTGATGGAGTAACCAAGTCTCACAGCTGAGGGCATGGTTCCCTTCAGCCGCAAGCTGGTATTGGACTCCCAGTATTAGCTATTCCTGGCTTACTCTCCCGCTGTTGAATACATGGATTTTAGTAGGAAGTGTGAACTCTGACAAATTCAAATATCTTACTAATAACTAGACTTTTAGTTCAGTGCCAGGGATCACTTACCAAATGTAAGAATTGCTGCTTTAAGCAGGAGACATTACATATAGGTCATCTGAAAATGTTTTCTGGTCAGTAAAGCCATAGGACAAACACTACAATCAGTATTTTACTCTATGACAATAAATAATAGAAATGTAGGGGGGAAAAAAATAAAGAGAAATATCCTTTTATTTTTCCGTAATGTTTCCACCTTAGAGATCCAACATTACAGCTATATTCTGTGAGCAAAGAATTAAATCTAGTTCTGAAAGTTTAATTAAAAGTTTTTGGCTCCATGACAGAAACAGTTCAGATCTGTTTACTTCAAATAATCTCAGTGCTCCTTCAGTACTTCTTGTGTTTGCATAACAGCCACCACTTTGTAAGCAACGTTAACAGGCTCTTCTAAAACTCATTCAGAGCACGATTAAAGAATTTAACATGAATGCACTTTTCTTGGTCTAACATCTACTACAAAAAGTCAGATAATCTCTGTGTGGTGGGTTTTGGTAGCGTAGGGTGTTTATTTATAAACTGGCTATTTGAAATTCCTGACATTTGGACTGTTGCAAACCATTCATTCAGTGAGGACAAAAGAAACAAAGACCAAGGGAGAAGGAAGGTCAAGAAACTGATTCAAAATTCACTCCCCAATTCATTTGATCCACTGGGAGACTTGAACTTTCCTAAAAATTGGAATTCAGGAGGAAACACATAGCATATCCCAGTATCGGTGACTGGCCCATTTAGACGGCAAGAGCTATAGGGAAAACCAGACAAATAGTTTTCTCTCCTGCATAATACAGGAAAGAAGTAATGTACAAGGCAGCAGCATTTCCCAAGCGGCCACCAGAACGTAAGTGTTGCCGCAGCGGTGTTTATTAACGCTGTCCTAACTGTTTATCTTCTAAAAAGCCATTTCTCTTTGAAAGTGAGGAACAGCTCATTGCAAAGCTAGCTAGTGAGGTAAGCGTATGGATCCACTGGGAACCTGAGGTTGCAAATGGACGGCAGCACTGCTAAGTAATGAGCCCTATTTACCACATTAGGGTTTTTCTTTCCTTTTGGTTCTGTGTTGAAAAGTTGTAAGGAAGGGAAAAAGCCAGTCCCCAAAAAACCTTAATTTACAAATAGCCTTGTACTCTAGCCGGGCCGAGGGGAAAGAAGACTTATTCTACTTGATTAGGGTAGAAACTGCTCTGAGAACAATGGAAATGGAGTAGCAAACAACTATGGGGTACAGAGAGGTGCAGGGAGGGGAATATCACTCCTCTGATGTCACCTTTCAATTTCAGCTCAAGTACACCTAGTTCTTCCCATTATTAAGCACATCTCTTTACTAACTTGCCTACTTACCGTAACAAATAGAGTTCTTTTCTAAATGGATGTTATACCAGGTGTTTCGAGAGTATGTGAGACTAAATTTGGCCAAACACATCCTCTGGAGCATATCCACAGATCTCAGTTTCTCTCTGCTTGCAAACACCGAAATTCCTGTGCAATTAACTTTTTATGTCTTCTGCATTCCTCACTTTCAGATCACACAGAGCTAATTAAAGATTTGTTCCTTTTGCAAGGTTTCACTCCGACTAGTTACACCGACAGGCATCTGGGAAGATTAAATATCTATAGGCAGAATCCACTTATATAACGAGGAGATTAATGCACACCAATTTTGATGAAGATTCCTGTTCTACCAGGTGACCTTCCCTAGGACAACACTTAAGACTATGCTTTTATTTCTCACCATTCCCTTGTCTACACTGGATCTCATACCTCTGCTACTGGCCACAAAAAAAAACCTACTTCCATTGGATCAGATCACCAGGAAGGAGCAAAAGGAAGGCTTTAGAGAAGGGGATGTAAGGGAGAATTTGGCCACGAGCAGTCTCACCTTTTGTGTTGCACCTACATGCAAGAAGAGAGAGAAAGAGAGCAGGGTTGGCTCATTCTTTTCAGTCCAGAGATGAAATCTGTTTGGTGCTGGTGGAACAAGGGGGAACAAGGAGGAAAGGCGGGGTGGGGGGGAATAACATTGCGCATATATATATAATCATTTTCATGGGTGTACAGAACATGCTCTGTGTGAAAAGCAAAGGGAATGTAAATAAAGTAGATGCTAAAACGTAAGAAAATATCTACTAAATATGTGAAGTTTTAGATGTGTATAGCTTGGCCAAATAGAGATACAAGGAATAAAGCTACAGGTGTATTTCATGGGCAGGAGCAAGACTAGAACACATACACTCTCAACAACATTTTTTAATTGCAGCTGGAATGAAGACAGTCATGGGTCACTTCAGAAAGGGATGGAGAGATAAAGGAATCTGGAAAACGCTTGATTGCTTCACTGAATCCTTAGAACACCTCCGTGAGAGGCTGCACCATTTATACAAAATACTCAGCCGAACTATTTTCCCTTAAGCTCTCTTTCTCTGGAATACCGGGCATATTTCGCAGACTGAAACACCCTAGTATTTAGCTTAGCTCATATAGCTGACATTGAAATTTCTGCCAATATATTTAAAGCTTAGCAGAAGAGAAGACAAACAACTGAAAGTGGGTTTGATATGGGAAGGAGGTAAACGACCTGACTGTAACCCCTGCTGCAGGTTCTTCCAGTAATGGATATGAAGCAGAGATTTTCCCATAACCCTCCAGAGACATTACGTTAGATTCCTTAAGTCAAACCAACAGAAGCAGCACTCTCCTACCAAATTATGAACCCGCCTGTGACTGAAGTTATCTGCCTATTTGCTACATCTCATGTGCTGGAGCAGACGCCTCTTCAAGAGAGGTTGCAAGAGCTGCGACAGACTTCTGACACCTCTAATATTTGCTTAGAAGAGTAACAGGAAAATTGGTCTGCCTGAACAGTATTCAATCCAAAAAGCAATTTACATTAACAAAACTAAATACATCATTGCAAGCACTTTCAAAACTGAAAGGGCACCTGCAAACAAAGTATTCAGCAGCATGTCTACTTTAATTATAATTATATACACAAAACGTATACCGTAGGCATAGAGATGGATGGCAACTCTCTCTCATCCTCCATCCTTGACCTAATTTAAAAACATTAGATAAGATGTCAGGAAACCATTTTGAGGAATGGTGAACATTACCACTTCAGGACTTATGTAACATTATTTTTTCAATATTTCACCTGCCCGTCTTACGCCTTCTTAGTTGGAATGTTCTTTATTAGCCTTCACATAACAAGACTGAGTGCCAAAAACGCAAGCACTCTAAAGGCTCAGGATATTTCTCTCTTTAAAATGGTAAGTATAATTGAATACTACCTGCCCAAGGAGATTAGAGTTGCAGTACGTCTTATACATCCTAGTTGATTGGATAATACACTTAATGGAACATACCTGGGAAGATGAACTGCTTATCTGGACGTAGCATATGTCTCCAGGAAAGATAAGACACTTGACTTTTTTTTTCTCCTCAACTGATAGCTCTTGATAATTCACTTGTTTGTTCTTTTGCATACACAAGCTGTTCTAAGGAGCCTTGTACACCCACTCATCAAGAGTAAAACGCAGAGAGGGGCAGCAAGCAAGTGGTACCTCTCTAACACCTCCAAGCCCCCCTGACCCCCTTCTCCATGGATAAAGCAGCACATCGGAAGATCTTCCTGCACAGCCTGCGCACTGTGAAACGGGCTGTAGCAGGACAGCTGCAGCTGGGTGAGATCAGTCAGCCTTGCGAGGGGCCTGGCCTGAACCACAAGTCCTGAACTCCATCATTAAGCATCCCAGCACGAAGTTAAGCATACAGACAGCTCCTTCTCCCCAGAGCCCTCGACTACGCTTCAGCCACTGCCACACAGACACCTCATACACACGCACTCCAGAGTTGCTGTTGATCACCGGTGATACCTGCTTCACAGCTGCAGACAGAAAGGCAGACGTTGTCCTAGACTTGGATCTGGGGACGTAATTATACCCGCTCTCCTCATGTCAACTGGCTATAAGGAAATTCAAGGGGGAGGTTCACTCATTTCTGCCACAGCCCGTTATTGTGCCTTAGCCAATATCCACGTCCTTGACGGATTCTCAGCTACTGGCTACAGTTGTCACTTAACAGGTCATAATAGAATCCTTACCAAAAACATCTTATCTGTACAGAAAGCCTTGCTGTTCGCTTGAAATTGTTCTGCTTTAAGAACTATTACGCAAAAGCTACAGCAGTATCTATATTTGGCAGCATGTCCCAAGCTTTCCCAAACATGTCACAGATGAGGTGACAAAGGGACAATCTCTATTTAGTCCTTTAATTAGATTTTACTCTGGAGGAGGCAGGGAGAGTAAGGAAACCAGTAACCTGTCCTGTACATTCCACCTGGAGTACAATCAAGAAACCACCTCTGCCCTTTGAGTGACTGTCCACACACTCATTTCCACCGTACCTGATTACAAGCAGCATCCACAAATGAGCCGCTGGAGGCTGGTCCTCAGCAACTATTTAATTTGGGACAGCAAGGTAACTCTACCTAGCACACCAAGCCAGGATGACACAGCGGTGGGAGGGGCTGGTCGCATGGACAGGGGTAGCCCCTCCTGGGGACAACAGTAGGGGAAAAGGGGCCATCACAGCAGGCCATGGAACACCCAACAAACCAGAGTCCTTCTGCAAGAAGGATGAAGTGCAGGAAAAAACAATTGAGATACCCAGCATTTTTTTTTCCCTGCAAGCTCTCCTTTGCTGATGCTTAGCTGTCTCAGGAAGAACAGTGGCAAAGATTACCGGGCACAAGCATTTTATTTTATGATCCTTCTTTTCAGCAAACCCTTTTCATTAATGAACGGAGATGAGAGCTATTGTTCCGTGAAGGGATGCAGTCAGCCTCCTCGGCAGCTACTTAAGAGTCATTATGGCCCAGAACAGGTAAGAACAAACTCAGCACTGGGAACAGCAGGTAAGGTGGAAATGGTCCTGGCTAGGCCAGCCTTTGCTTTGCGAAGGGGATTTGTAGTCCAACGGAAACACAGGGGTGTCTGGTTCTGGGGAATAAAAATAAACAAATAAATCTATCTGGTGGGTTTATGCGGGAGCTCACGGAGCTGCAGGGTAAAGACTGTGTCCTGTTTGGCTCTGAAAGGTAGGCAGGTGGGTGTTCATTAACAGCACAGCTCTCTCCCAGGCGATACCAGCAGCTTTTGTGGCAAACTGAGGGAGGAAACTTGCTGATGCAATAAACAACATTTCTGAAGCCACTGGACAAAATTAAGAAACCAGTCATCAGAAAAACAGGTCTACAAAACTTCAAAAATCCTGCAGATTCTTCGGCGTACTTTGCTGCACCACGCAAATCCTGACCTACCTAAGATTCTGAGGATCAGAGAGGGGGACAGACTTCAAGGTTCTACAGAAAGATCTTTGGGAAGGCAAAAAGACTCCAGAGAAAGATGCTGACAAAAGATAAAGAAACTGGGCTTGGGCAAACTCTTGTATTAAGGGAAGGGACAGACACTTTTACTGCCAACAACATTGCTAGCCAGCTCACAAAGAAATGACTTAATAGATTTAATAGGTGAATCATTTCCTATATTAAGTTACCAATAACTATAAATACAGTTGACAGCTGAAGTTCCATAGCCTTGGTAGCAGGTCACCCTAGGGCCGTGTTTTCTCATACTAGCTGGTTCCTGACTTAAAGGTCAGTTTTATAAGCACACCTTTCAGAACTTACTGACTCCCCGTCAGCGTGGCAGAAACGGTTCATGGCTCATGGGCATTACATCACTTCAAATTTCTGACTTTGCATACAGCCGAATCAAGAAGACGAAAAAGCAGTGGTATAAGCCTACCTGCAAGCCCTTTAATTCGTCAGGTTCGATGTTACTGAAGGCTGAAGACCCACTGTAGTAAAGAATTGGTTTAAATCAACCATAATCTCACATGAACTTCAACTCTACTCCCACTAGGTTTGGTGTGAATGGGGAGGAATTGGATTTACACCACACAAACGTTCCCATACTGCACATTCTTATGCAATCAGGGAATACCTAAAATACTCTCCCTTTTAAACATTTCCTGTGCTCCTTTTCTTACTCTCTGTTGTTGCTTTTCTTTTCTTTGCTGCAATATTCCATATAAAAATTTTATAAAAGAATTGTAAAGTTTTACAGTCTACATGTAAAAATGCCTTTCAATAATGGGAACCTGCAGGTGTAGCACTTTGAAGAGAGTAACTTTCAACTCGGACAGAATAATACTATTTTATTAGCATCAACAATAAAGAACAAACCAAAAAGAATGGTGGGAATAAAGAAGAAATTCCATATGTTCACACTTTAAATCAGATGATTGTGGCACTAAAGACGAGGCAGTGAAAAAAAAAGAAGAAACACTATGAAGGAAGGGGAAATCCACCCTCCTATGAAATACCTCACTTGGACTGATATTTGAGGAATTCTTCCAGGCATTCCAAAAATGAGGAGTTTGAATCTCTCTGCTCAAAGACTGCTCTTAGATAGGAAAATTTTCTTTTACTGCCTTGTAACAGTACCAAAAATGGAAGAACTGATGCACTGATTCACATAAACATCTTCCACAGAGTCCAACAGAAGATAGTAAGTGGTTTAATGATAACTGCATTTCATTTAATGCTGGTGTAACGTGGACCTCACCACACTAACCCAGTTTAAAAGCTACAATGAAATTTCACTGTGTGAGGGTAGCCTCTCCCCCATCTCAATATAATGCCGAATTGAAACATCAATTTCAAATGGAAAAATCCACTTGGTACAATAAATAATAATTCTGAGGTTTAAGGTAATTTTGATCTGGTGTTTGTGTAGAACAGCCAGCTGCATAAGCAACACAAGTCATCGCTTGCCAATAAAGCAGTCGGAATATAAAATGCAATACCTGTGAATGCTTTCAGTCTTGACATACATATTTTCCTGAGACTAAACCACATAACTGATTTATATTCTCATTCCTTTGTTTTCCACAATAAATCCTCAAAAATGTCTTACGGATAAAAGTTCAAGGTCCAGCTGCTCTCGCAATCAACTTTATCTTTCAAAACAGTTGAAACAAAGTAGGATAAAATTATTATCTGGAATTTTCCCGTGGTTGGGGAACATGCTGTTGCCAATCATTCCGATTATTTATGTCCCTTTGAATTTTCCTAGGCCATGCTGTGGTACAAGTAACCCCTATGTTCTAAATAAGTGTATTTTTGTAAAGGAGAAATATGTGAACCTGGGGGGGAAAAAATTATACCTAGAAGGATGAAAGAAAAAGGAAAATAAACATAAACAACCCAAAAGCTTCTACTCCTTTGACTGTGAAGTATGTTACCTGTTTAGCTTCGTGCCTTTCAGTGACCACAAACATTCACATTCCTGTTCTCTTCTTTAAGAGGAGGATTAGCAAGACTTAGGAGCTGCAGTTTATTTTCATCTAGATTTCTTCCTGGCTCTAAACAGTGAGATTACACGGATTCACGTCTTGACAGAGGTTTTCAAGTAAATTAAACTAATTCAGATGAGCCTACTTGATTAATAAAATCCTCAGCCTCAAAACATTTCATTTTGATGGACAGAAAAGATAAGACAAGGCTGTGCAAGAGCAGAACTTTGGGCATGTTACTGAGCTGACAAGAAGCTTCCCATCACCACTCCTGCCCGATAAATGTGCTTGGGATGTCACCTCCACATTTGCCCGTATGGGAATTAGTAAATATTGCCCCTCCCTAATTCAATGGCATGTAACAGTGATAAAACACTTTCCAAAGAGTTGCCATCAACTAAGTTTTCTCAGTGGTCTGACTTCAGGCACACAGTAAAATCTACTTGTTTTTTTATAAACTCTCAGCCTTGACCTAACTAAACTGAACAAGAAAATTTATTGAAGACTTCAGCTGAAAGAGCAGTAGGCCAGCCTGTGAAACCCCACGTACATTAGGGTACGGTACACAGCAGCTCCCATATACTGATAGTAAATAAAAACATAAGTTATCTTAAGGATGGTGTTTTAAAGTAGTACTTCAAAACTGGTTTTAAGCGATTACCTCATCTGAACCACTAAAAAGAACTGAATAATGTATATGCTAACATGTAGCATATTTCAAGATCTTCCATCAGTTTAGCACACGCACTCATACATCACTGACATTCATATATAATTTATGACACATTACTGCACATTATCAGATTTAAAATGTGTGTGTGTCTGTTTGTTTTTAAAACACTACAATGTGAAACACTGAAGGACTTGAAAAACTGCAAAGGCAAAAATCACAAAACAGCATTTGTTACAAAATCCATCTGAGTGGAGCATTTGTTCTTTTGCTGTGAACTTGACAAGATAAACCACACAGTAACAGACCACCAACCAACAGACCAACAACCTTCTCATCACTTGTCAGCTCCATACACAGATCAAAGCTCCAGAGCAATACATAACACTGAGGAAAACATTAGGGGGCTACCTAAAGTCACAGCAGCTCACACAGCAATGCCTACAGGAGCACCAGAACGATTCAGGAGCCTCCACCTCCACTCTAATGACACAAGCCTTCAGGGCTGAGGTGCTTTTGGAAGACCTTCCCCTTAATGGTATGTACTCACATTCTTGTAGCACCACTATCACCATCACGTTTAAAGTTGCTTACCAGACTTTATAAAGAATTTACACTTCTTTCTCACACCCCAAATCAAAAAACTCCTATTTTGTCACTTGTCTTTCAGCACAAACTTTAAGCACATCTGTGTTCACTAAGTAACTACCAGGGGTTTACTGTTACAGTAAATATTGACCACAATTTGTAGTAGCAGAGATGTGAAGGGCCAGGTAGAGGTAGGGTAATCTTCAAGATATGCACTGGAAAAGTTTCCACGTAGAAAAACTGAAGTTTGGGCTTTCCAAGGAAACCTAACGTACATCTGCTGTTGTAATTTCAGCTGTGAGAATTACTAAGGTTGCTCTTTGTCTTGTTTGTTAATAAATCACAAGAATGAGAATATTTACACGAGTGGGGTCATGAGAATGAAGTTACCCTTCCCTGCAAAATTCCACCCTTCTGTGTAATAAATATAGCTCAACCAGCCAAGGTTAACCTGATTACACACAGCACAACAAACACAACATTTTAAGCAGCAGCACCACATTGCTCCCAGTAGGCAGCTCCAGGCAGAGTAGGGACCACGCCTAGACCATCCACTGTTAAAGGAAGGAGGAAATGTAAATAAAACCAACATGTGAACTAAACCTATAGTGCAAGACCAGGGTGGCCACAACACTGCAACACACGCTAAAGACATGCCACCGCTCCGCCTTTGTGTCACCATGCAGAGAGGTGCCATCTGGGCTTGCTCTAACGAGCGCAAGAGCGCTTTGTGTTTGCTCTCCTTTTCTTTGGAAGAAAGGCACCAAACTGAGGGAAGATGGATGCACAAAAACACACACATTTTGCCACAGCACCTCTGAATACTTGATAGCAGCTTGCTGGAAGGACAGACTGCACATCCCTTGGGCACGACGAGCAGCCCTGAGAAGGGAAAAGCTCCTCATAAAACAATTTTTCACACACGCCTTTGGATTATGGGCATTTTGGGACAACTATTTCTTCTGCCTTCATGTTCGCTTGCGAAGTGCCTACCTGGCCGCTTACTGCTCTCAGAAATGCCTGTTTATTGACGAGGTTTGTATGCAGTCTCACACACTGCTGCTGTTTCTGTTTTGAGTTTTACACAGCAAATTACTAATGCAAGATATAAGCTGGTTTTGCAGTAAACGCAATTTTAACATGTCTGAGGTTTTTTTCCTTGATTAACAGCAAATTACTGTGAATATTCAATGTCTTTTCAGGGTTTACTCCTACATATTAACAAGATAATTATAGGTAATTCATTTGATCAAAATTAAAAGCTTTCACATGTGCTGCTTCCAGCCCAAAGATGATTTGTATTTATTCCAGGAAGACTACAGATCATGGAAAGGTGCCAGTTCTTTTCTGATTGCCAGCTTACTCCTGGAGTTTTACAAGGATTTTATTTTTTCATTTTAAAGTCCCTTTATTCAACTTCTACACCAGAGCATCATCTCAAGCTTTTGAAAAGATGCCCAACATCATCAAAATCAACGCAAGTAATTCCTGTTTTAATGAGGCAGTCCGTATCTGGCATTCAACGAATACCCTTGGTAGACTCTGAAGGGGGTGGAGGGCCTTGTAAGTTGCTCAGACTCACCATGCTGATTTGCAAATGAGCTGGCATCGGCTTCACGAGTGACTACTTCGGCTTCCTGTAAGACCTTCTGTAATAAGATGCGCACTGGAATAAAGCCATACTCTGCTTTTATGCCGTTTAAGTTTCTTTTACGTTCGCCGTTCAGTGAGAAGATCTAACCTTGCCATTAATATTTGCACAGCACTGCCCCATCGATTCCAGGTGGGTCGGTAAAGAGGGCTGTGGGTTGGAAAACACAGAGCCTAGAGCCATGTCAGCGGAGGACAGGGAAGCCTCTGCCACCCCTGAGAGGCAGACAGCAATTTAAGGGTACACACCAGAGTCACCCCTATTTCTGACACCATTTTAATTGAATTGCCAAGGGTCTCCATCACTCTGTCTTCCTCTCTGGGAAAGAAATATGTCAAAGAAATTGGTCATATAAATAACGTGGTGAATAGAAGTTGCTTCTGAGGAGAGACTTGGCAGAAAAAAGTCATTTAAGGACTCTAGCTATTTTTATTTTTACCACATCATTAAGACTCACATTTCTGTCCTGGATTACCTAGAAACACAGACATACACACTCATACACATCACGTTCAGCATATCTTCCTTGTTTGGGCTTACCATGGAGCTCAAGTTGATCTGTTGACCCACTGTGATTCAAGAGCAGACCTGGATTTTTCCAGTCTAACCAAAGCACTGGCTATGACAACAGTAACAGATGTCAGCTCTGGAGTTTTCCAGCTCAGTCAAAATATATTCACCAGGAAGATAAACACACTTGAGGAAATACAGCCATACAGGAGTCCTACTTCTGCCCAACTAGAATGCAGGGAAAAAAACCCAACCAAATATATTTCTGCTGGTCAACATCAACTTGTACTATACACTTTTCAGGAAACAAACCAAAAGAAAACCAAAATAAAATACTAAAAATAGCTGAAGATTATAAAACACGATTAGAGTCAAAAACCGATCAATGAAATTCACCTCCACAAAATATAAGTGAGATAGGTTGCTCACAAAAAAAACTCTACAAGTTTAGACATCTACATGAATCCCTAAAAGACTTCCAAGTTATTACTAAGGGTGGTAAATTTGACAGAAGATAAAAAACATCTGAAATTAGTGTCTCCAATTCAGATGGGCTGAATTCTAGGTCAGTTACTGGCTTTTTCACACGTTTTCTGGGCAATGTGTATTTTAGTTGTCTCTGGATGCAGCAATTGCTCTTAATGCTCACACTCCGCTATGACGGCGTGATGAGTCAGGACTGTGCTCGTGCCATGACCACCTCTGGTTACGTATCCGTCCCGTGCAACAGCAAGTTTGACCTTACAAATCAATCCTAATTGATGCTATTGATGCGTTTGGAAAGAAAAGACATAAGCTTCCAAGGGAAGTCTAAACCTCGCTAAACAGATCATTTCTAGAAGAATCTCCCAAAGAAAAAAAAAAAAAA